>NC_065512.1:2544883-2649184 GCF_006386435.1 Epinephelus moara
TCCTAATATGTCACAGAGACTAAGGAATAATGTTCATATAACATACTGATCTCACCGACAACAATAGTACAGCCAGAATATTCGCATTTAAAAAAAAATTTACGGTCCGCAAATCATGTTTATGTTTTGAATTTGTGTTTTGGCCTGTTGCGCCACCCACCGCCATCCACCAGTCACGCAGTCAGTAGAGTCTCAGCATCAGTTACAGTTACGACTGAGCTACAGCAGCACGACAAGCAGCGTTAGCAGTGTCCCGGTACATAGCATTAGCAGCTGGCTCCTCATGAGCTGTATCCCGGCAGCAGCGTTAGCAGCAGAGAAGCCGGACTTGCTCGAACGGTCCGCTGGAAAACCGAAGATCAAGGAAGCGATGACGCGGCCCTGCCACGGCAGCCGCCTGTGGGCAAACAAATCAGTCAACCTCGAATCTGTAGGGGAGGGGGGGCGGACACAACTCGCAGCAGTATTTTGAATTTGAGTGCAGTAACCGTTTTGGCCACATTCTTACATACAGTGCCTTTAATGGGTTCAGTTGACTATTTAATCTGCAGTTTCCTATGACCTGTATCCCAAACACACACCATGTGAAACTGTACGTGGGCAACTGTGCACTCAATGGGTATGGACTGGTTATTTTAAACCGTGGATTCGTGCCTCATCTGTGAGTCTCTCAGACACACTCAGCCCAACCCATTTCAGAAGGCACCATCACACACCAGATAACACCAGACAACATGTCTACACACTTACTGTGCTTCTTGGAGTGGTGCACAGCCTTGTAAGAGCCAAGCATGGCGAAGGGATGGTAGGACAGAGTGAAGGGGTACACAATCATGCCCTGCGGTTAAAAAAAGTTCCTATTACCAAAATGATGTACTACAAATATGTACCAAAAAATTAAGACACATACTGTATCTGTTACATCTGAGTATGAGACTAAAATTTGAGCCAGGATACTCTGATACCTTGGACTGCTGGTTGGGATACGAAGCAGCTGGTTTACACCTGTACAGAGCCAAGATCTCCTCCACTGGGAGGCTGTTCTGAAACAAAGAAACACTGCAGAGGTTAGAAACAAGCAACTAAAAAACAATCCTTCATTTCACTTCCAGATTCTCATGTTTGACTTCCCCAACTGAGCCCATACCCAAATATAGATGCTCCTTCTTTGGCCTTAGGTAACTCAAACTTAACTGGGTCATCAGGCTTTAATCAAAGCTGCATTCTTGTACCGATGACACCTACCATGATTATCCCAGCGAAGGACGACAGGATCATGGCCTCCCGCTCTAAGCGATTTGGGTACTTGGCACTTCCTGCGCTGCTTGTTGTTCCGCTGTGGTAAAGAGGAAAGT
The DNA here is from genome assembly GCF_006386435.1 of Epinephelus moara. NCBI lineage: Eukaryota > Metazoa > Chordata > Actinopteri > Perciformes > Serranidae > Epinephelus > Epinephelus moara. Next base: position 2,546,239 of record NC_065512.1, read on the forward strand.
TTCATTTAGAGCAACTCCACAGCCAAAGAACCCAGATGAGTATTTCTACCCAGGTCAGGGGCCTCCAGGAGATGGTCACCTGCCACAGGTCAGCCATCATCCCTCTCAGTGTCTAAATATAAACCTGTCAAGTGCTGTTTATCCTCCTACATTTTTAATGTCACCTTGTTTCCTCACACAGTGTGACAGCACAGCTAGTTCCAACACAAGTGACACCATTCTGACATTTAGAGACACAAATGAACCCAGTCACCAGAACAAATGTACGTCTCTGCAAACCATGGATATGTTTGAATAGTACGTTTAATAAGAAGCTGGTTTGTTGAAACTTTACGCCTCTTTACATTTCAGGTTTCAGTTTTATGTTGTGACAGCTCTGTGGGAACATGTGGTTATGTTTAGGCACAAAAACAACTTTGGACAGATCATGTTTGGCTGCTACAAACACATCTGGAAATGTCCGGTCCATTCGTTAAAAAGGACTAGACTTGTTGTTTGTTGGTGATCACAGTGATCTGCTGCTGTCACATCTAGGTCTCACGCCGTCCACCATCCTCTCCACCTCCTGGAGAACTCAACTCATATACATGTAATCAGAGCTACGTCACTTTAGAAATGTTGATATGATGGAGCTTTAACTATATTTTGCTGCAAATACTTTTGTACTTTTACTACAGTAAAATCTTGACATGATTTGTTGTTGAAAAGTGGCCCCTAGGGGGCGACTCAATAAGCTGTAATTATTCTGCATGAGTAATTTTACTTTTAGAACTGTAAGTGCATTTTGATGGCAACACCTGTGAACTTTAAGATAATAAGATTTTGAATGCAGGATATTTACGTATAACACTGTACTACTTTTACTATAACAACAGATTCAAGTTTGTCTTCCACCTCTACTAAAAGACAAGTAGCTTACATGATGTCTCTGTCCAGCATGTCCTGTCCCTCTTCTCTGTCCAACCACCACAGGGCAACACTGATGGCCAGGTCATAGTGAGCCTGTAACATTAGTTACAAACATTATTTTGTTTGTACACCTCTGCTGCTTCATTGTGTCATCTATCCACTGATGTTCACAGTTTCAGGTCCAGTGTGAAGCATTCAGAGGCATCCGTTGTCAGAAATAAGATATAACATTCATGACTTTCATTAGCTTAGAATGAGAGTTTAAATCTACATATGGAGCGGGTCCACAGAGTCCGCTATGTTTCTAGCCCATAATGCACAAACCAAACATTGGTTCTCGACAGGGTAATTCACATTTTTTGCGTCGGCCATTGTAGTTCCCGTCACACTTTGCACAAAGGAGAAGTCTCAGTTGTGATCTGCAACCTGACCACTAGATGTCACTAAATCCTTCACACTAGACCTTTAACACAGACTCATCGTAGCTCCAGAGCAGGGGCGTAAATACAGAGTGCAGTCGCAGGGCCTGTAAGGTGGGGGCCCATAGAGAGAACAATGTGTTGGGTGGAGAATGAGCCCTTATGAGTTATTGCCACCTTGCCACCACCTTCTTGAACATCAAATTCAAGGACTCAGCACGGCATCTATGGCACGTCTGTCTATCCTGAGAGAGGGATCCCTCCTCAGTTGCTCTTCCTGATGTTTCCACCACTTTTTTGCCCCATTAAAGACATATATCAGATTACATTAGAATAAAGTTGAATCTAATCTAATATATGCCCTTCAAAAAGGGAAACGTCTCCACCAACATCTATCACAAAATTATATGCTTATTCAAAATAACCTTGGAATTGTTAAATTAAATGAATAATTTCTAATTTTCTTTGGTATTTTTTTGTGATACAGATATGCAACGATGATTGCAGTATGTTAATGTTATCCACTGTCAGGTCTCTGATCATGTGACAAGACGATAGATGCACGATAGCGTGCACTAAAGGGCCTTTCATGACTATCTTACGCCACTGCTCTAGACACAAACTATCTCATGTTGTTACCAGGTCATCCAGCATCGTGGAGGTCCCCTTCCCTTTTGGATCAAAAGAATTTTCTCTGAGTTTCTGTCCAATGTAATTACCACTGTTCAGATCAGAGAGAAAAATCAATGAGTTGTGATTGTAATGTGTTTTTTTTCCCAACAGGCTGCAGATATTCACTCACATAAGAGCCTGAACGTCTCTTTTCAGCTGCCGTGCCTCCATTTTCTGAATGAATCTCTTTTTTTAAATGTAGGACCCCTGAAAAACAAAAACAAAAGAACATCTTAATATTTTCTGACTTCTTAAATACAATATCACATTTAATACTAGGATTTTACGCCTTCTTGAACATCAAATCAAGGACCCGACACGACATCTATTGCACGTCTGTCCGCCCTGAGAGAAGGATCCCTCCTCAGTTGCTCTTCCTGAGGCTTCCACCACTTTTTAGCCGCATTAAAAGGATTTTTTGGGGAGTTTTTCCTGATCAGCTGTGAGGGTCCAAAGGATGGAGGGGTGTCGTATGCTGTAAAGCCCTGTGAGGCAAATTGTGATTTGTGATATTGAGCTTTATATATATATATTTTTTTAATCTTTATTTTGAACATAGATAAAATAGAACAAAATGTAGGTGATCAATAAGGTAATCAGTCATACAAGAAAACCAAAAAACAAACAAAAAATCAATCATAGTAACAGAGGTAAATATTTAGCGTTCGAAAAGGAGTAGGTAGAAGTGATGCACTTATCTTGACCTACCCCTTATTTCAAGTAATGTTGCTACAGATAAATATAGATTCAGAGATGCATAATAGTATGCATACATACATAATCAAAGAAATACAATCACAAATGCGAGTTGGAATACAATAAGGTTGAACTGAATAGTCTGAGACACTGATCAGGGTTAGTTCAATTTTTTATTCTTGTACAAAATATATAAATTCAAGCACTTTCAATGACCTGTCTCTTTATCTTTTTGTAACTTTCAAGGCCATGATTTTTTCCCTTTAAATTCACGAACTTTAAAGGATTTCAAAGACCTGTGGGGACCCTGTGAGTAACAGGCAAATCCAGTAAAAACAAATGCACTGGTGGGAAGGAAGGCTACTTTCACACACCATAAAAAAACTAAACAATAAAGGGGTTGATTTACTGCTGCGACATAGACAGGACATGAACCTGACACTTTGTTGTTCCCACATGCAGAGTTACCAACAAATATGTCGACTGTCCAGTAAAACAAGTCCACTTTAAAAACTCAAGTGCAACACATCTGAAGCTGAATCCATCTCTCCTGTGCAGACATAAATTTTAATGTGCAGAGAAATAAAGAACAGTTAGTAGTATATTTTATAAAGATCCAACATTCAAGTACTCACCACACAATTCTGTCTGACAGTCAACACGCTCACAGACCCTCAGTTCACATGATGATACATAATCCTACACATGGTTGGCTGCAGTGACGCTACGTGGTAACCTTTCTGGGCAACACAAGCCTTTGACAGCGATGTGGAACAGACGTCTCAGGTGAACAGCCTGGGATGAATCATTCATGACCAACCCCCCGTCAATCTCTCATACCATTACCAACCACACACAGTGAATGAGAGCAGCAGTGGTTATCAGAACAGATTAGTTTCAGTGTTTGTGATGTGAAAGGTGAATCCTGCAGAGGAACACACACATCTGTCTGCTTTAATCTGCAAAACATGGCTGCCAGAGAACATGTTTGTGTCTTTGCATGCCTTTATTAAGAAACCAACTTAAAATAAATCAAGATAAAAGAAAAGAAAAAGAATAATCAGTCCATCAAAACGGATGTTTCCAGTTTGGGGTTGGCTGCAGTTTTCTTCTGCTTCTTCTTTTTCTTGTTGTCCTTGAACACTGGAGAACTCAGAAACTCGCTGTCGGTGAATTTATCTCCACGCCTCATTTTGCTGTTGCAGAAGAAAAAAAAAAGATATAGAACCAATTATTTCCTGCTGTTTTCTGGTATAATCAGGACTGAAACAGTGTCGTAGGTACAGATGATGAACACGATGTCCTCACCTGTTGAGGGACGGCTCCTTATAGCTGATGGCAGCTTTTCGTCTCCTGGTTCTGCCTCCGTTCTCACTGTCTGGGGTTGTAATGGTGTTGGTCAGTGACGTTAACACTCTTCCTGCTGTAACACAATAAATCTGATTCAGTTAATAAAGGAATAAAAACTGAAAACACATTTACAGAGACACTAACTGCAGGTTTCTTTTTACTACAACACAAAAACTAGAAATAAAATCAGCCATTCCAACACTTAAGTGTCAGTTCACTCACATTATAAGACAACATGTGCTCACTTATATGTTTGGGTATCCAGCTGTGCTGATTTTTGCCATTTTAGAATATATATCTCTCTGAGATTTCTGCCTTGACAACCATTAAATGTGGGTAAATTTGATTCACTTCACATCTGGTTCTCACAGCACTGAACAGTGGTATTTAATAAAAAATCAACAGCCACATCTGTTACTCTGAATAACACACAGTCCATCCTGTCAACCTCTTTAAACTGTGTGTTAAAATAAATCCCTTCACTTCCTTTTTATTGGCATGGAAGCAGAAATGTCTCAAAAACTGAGTTTATACCACCAAACTATCTGTGAGCTAGTACTACAAGTACTTTACTTTTTTCTTCCACTGAAATGAGTTCAAGAAGCGGATTATTAAAAACTGTCAAGTACCAACAGCTGACTGTGAATGTCTGGTCAGATTTGTAATCTTGTGTCCTTAGTCTCTGATTAGATAGTTCCTGATTTAGGTCAAAATGTTCCCAATTTTAGACCTTAATTTATTTTATCATTATTATTATTTTTTTTTACAATGTTCTGGTCTCCACACATTTAACATTTAGAATTTTAGCAGCTTTCTTTAATGAATAAAAGGGTTTTTGAGGATGTGGGAGCTATGTGTTGTCAGTGTTTACTAAGGGTGGGGGAAAAAATCAATATAGCAAAGTAACGTTATATTTTTGTGTGTTAACATCGTATCCTCACACAGTGCCAAGTATTGATATTTTTATTATATAAATTATTAACTACTAGAATAATAAAATCAATTGCTTCAGACATTTTGCTGAAACCAAAATGTCTGAAGTGAGATGAACAGACTGAAAACTTTAATTTATTAGATAAAACTGATAGCGACACAGTTTTCCTTCGTGGACATAATTTACAGTTGAAAAAAAAGGTAATATATTACAATACATTTTTTGCAATATTCAGCACATCGAACATATTTAAGCTCGCAATAATATTGTACCATCATGAGTATGGTGATAATATCATATCGTGGAGCCTCTGGAGATCCCCACCCCTAATATTTAGCTGTTTTTTTTTTAAAATCAATAATAGGTAGTGTTGTTTGATTATAGATATTTGCTATATTAAGATTAGACTTTTGACAGTATTGTCTTTCGCTGGTTATTTCCTTAGTTTGATTATTATTATTTTATGGTGGATATTAAGGTTGTAATGTAGCTTCAATATCACCTAACTTCATTACTTGATGTTGTCACTGCAGAACTATGGAAGCGTGATGATTTTCCTTAAAAATAAATAAATTAAATAAAATTGTTTTTCTGTATTAACGAGATTTTTATCTCAGAATTATGTAAAAAGTTTCCATTAAAGTTTTCTGCTCAGGTTCTGAATGTATGAGATTATTAGCCCTCCTCAGAATTACGACAAAAGCTTTTATGGAGAAAAGATTCTGCCTGTTTTTCTGAATAAGATAATAATCTTGTTCACGCAGAAAACAACAATTTACAGGATTATGTCGGTAATTCAGAAAAAAAAAAACAGAATTTTTTCCATGAAGACTTCTCTCATAATTGTGAGATAATAATCTAATTGATTCAGAAAAACTGACTCACTCACTAACACTCTCAGGTGAATCCATAATGCTTCCATACAGAAAAACTGAACAAATGTGACAATAGAAGACTTCGCAGGAGTCTGACTGTCTATCAAGACATTTAATAAGAGTAAAAAAAGACACATCAAAGGAAACCTCACCTGGAGAGGCTTCAGTTGTGACATCAGCAGGCTCCTCGATCACTGCCGCCCTGCTTGACGCCGTCCTCCTGGGAGTGGCGAGTAAAGAGCCCACTTCAGTGTCGGCAACGCTGACATCCATGTCCAGCCATGGTGGCATCTCATCGGTCAGCAGGTCGCCTAGATTCTGATGAAGCACCTCTTCACTGATGTCCACCGTGTGACTGTGTGACACACTGGATGTCCTCGTGTTATTTAGTGAAACACTGTCTTGAGTTTTCCGCCTGCAGACGACAAACGTCTCTCTTGGGTTTCTAGTTTCTGTGGGTGTCTGCAGCTTGGACGCCTTCCTACATCTTTTTGGATTCTGAGCCGTCTTGGACTTTGACTCATATAAATGTACAAAGATGTTGTGCTCTTCAGTGATATCAGAGTGTGACTCTGCTACTTGTAAATCATCTAATTGTTTGTTTCTTCCAGTGCCATCAAAACCACAGAGAGGTGAGGCATCACCATGGTCCTCCAGATGACCTGCTTCATCCTCAGATCTAACTCTTCTGTTGCTACGGGTGCTTTTATTCTTCTTTTTCCTGTCACTTAAATGATCAACACACTCGGCTTTCTTCTTACTGGATCGACTCGTTTCCTCTCTCCTGGCTTTTTTAGGTTTTTGAAACGCAGTTTCTAAAGTGCAGTCTTGGTCCAGCGGCAGTGCTTCATGGTTATCGTTGCTGCTCAAATCCTCCTGAGGGCTTCCTGAATCCAGGGTGGCGAGCCAGGGACGCTTACAGGAGCTCGGTGTCTGTGGGTTTGATTCTGATGGTTTCAAAGGGACATCCGTTGCTTCTGCCTCACAGGTGGAGGAACCTGTAGGAGACATTAAGTCCTGCTCTACAGCGCTCACTTCCACTGATGCACTGTTTGATAAGGTGCTGTCCCTGGGAACTGAGACGACAAATGTCCCTCTGCATCTCGACTTCTGACCAGAGTTTGTCTTCAGTTTGCTCTGTGGTGTTTTGCCCACATGCTCCGACTCTGGATGTGTGACCTCATCTGCACAAAACAGGAACTCTTCAGGTGATTCTTGGTCTCTGCATGCTTCATATATTCCCTTATCTCCCTCATCCACTTCACTGTGGACCTGCTCCATGTTGGATGGACTCTCACTTTCATGCGACAGTGGAGGCAAACTGACAAACGTTTTCCTGCTGACTGAAGACATGTTCCTGCTCTTAGTCCTCCTGCATGTGATTTTGGACCGTGCCTCTTCTGCTGTATCGTTCTCTCGTGGTGATTTTACACCTTTGCCGGATTTTGAGAATTTATTTTCAGGATCCATGAAATAATCGTCCAGATCCTGCGTCTCACAGGACTCTGTCTTTGACTTGGTATGGTCACGGGATACAGCTTTGTCCTTTGCTGTTTTCTGATGGTTGCTAGCTACAGACTTGTTAAATTTCGGGATACGTGAGGTGAGGACACTCCCACTCTTTGTTTTGGGTGCCTGAATAACCTCAGTAACCTCTGGGTGTGTAACGTCATCTAGCACACTGCTTTCTGTCTGTAACAAAGTGTCAGCAGGAGAAACTTCAGAGTTCTTCACTTGTGGATTTTCAGCCTCACTCGACCCACAGGCTTGTTCCTTATTCTTCTTACCCTTCGGCTTGCCAGAGCGGCCCGTTTTTTTGGCCTTGGTTTCCACGGTGACTATCTCAGCAGCATTACTTAGTGTCATTTCCATAGCTGTATTCAGAAGCACAGTCTTCTCATGTTTGTTCCTATGTTCTGGTTCCACGACTGAGCTGCTGGGAAGGTGAACGTCACTGGAAACAGATGGCTCGGGTCTTTCACATGTGCTCTCAGCTGAGGGGGTTTGACTGTTCTGAAGCAGGGGGATTGAATTCATGTCAAAACCAGACTGAGAGAACATCATCGACAGCCTCTCTACTTCTTCCCTGAGTCTGCTGGACGGACGGGATGCTCCTGCCAGGGGGGCTCGTACGAGCTGGCTCGATCGCCTTTTCTCTGCATCTGTGAAAAATAAACAAATAACTAATTTCCTGGGAATTCTACGTCAATATCTCAGGGCAGTGAATAACAAATATGATGACGTATGATGAGTAACACAAAAAATTCTAAAGCTCCCTACCACTGCAAATATCAGTGGCCTTTTGGGGTGTGTTCTGAGTGTTGAAGACATCTGCACCAAATTTTATTTCAGGCAAGTCTGCTGGTTCTTTTTCAAGGGGACACATCAAACGCCCTGCAACGTCTGGTTGAGGAGGTAACTGATCTGTTAGACTGATAATGGGAGTTAGAGAGGGGAAAGGGGGAGCGAGACAAAGACAAAGATGTCACTCACAGGTACCTAAAACCAAGTTCATAGCACTTATCAATCTGTATACAGTATTTACTTACCTTCCCACTACAAGATGTTCTGTGTCAATGTCACCAGATGAGGTCTCGTTGTCTGCAGATAGTCTGGGAAGATCCTGCAGGTAATAAATACAGTCACAATCGTAGATGATAGTTGGATTTCCATTCAAATGTAGTGCAAAATTTAACAGGATCTTAAGAAAATCTGCAAATCAAAGTGCAAATTTAGCTGGTTTGTCAAGATAAGCAGTGGGTGGCGCTAATTCTCCAGTCTGAAGTCTGCAGTAGATGGTGCAACGAGTTGATGTAATTAAATGATCGCCTGTCAAACCTCAAATGAAGGAAAACAATGAATGTAGATGAACAGAGAGCACATTGGAAAATTAAAATAGAAAGTTTTGAACACCTATTATTACAGGTGTGTGCTCTTGGAAAAGTTATGTTTATGTTCTAGGCGTAACTTTTTACTTTATGTTCAGTATGATTTGATATTGCCAGGTATTTTCTACCACTATCTTTCAGCCTTATGAATATGTGTGAATTTGGTAAGACTGCAGTCTGACTTTTACAACCTGTGTGAAATGATTAACACAAAAACCAGTGTGAAAATGAGGTGTTAGACTTTGAAGATATCCCATTCTCATATGCTGCTCATATTGCTTTAAAACAACATGCTGCAGATAACTACTGTGCCCTGCTTTTCATTACAGCAAATGAATATTGATAATAAATATCAAAAGCAGGCTGGTCCTTATTAGCAACAAGAAAAGAACTACACACGAGCATTTACACAAAGCTGCCATCACTTCTGTTCTCAAATATGACGCATCTGTTCATCAGACCAGGTGCCTGACTCTTCACATGACATAATTAACATATGATAATCATATTATTTTGCATCAAACAAAGTGAATGAATTACAAAGGACTTTAAAACTTTAAAGTGTGATCCCACTGGATGAATTAATAATAATAATAATAATAATAATAATAATTCCAATCTTTAATTTTGGACTTTTCTTTTTGGATGCCAATGTTGTTTGTACGCATTTGCTCGTGTGTGATTGGCTCTGTTATGTGTGTTTCCTCTCCTCTGTAACCAGTTCAAAAGAGATCTTGTAACAATGAGATCACCTGGTTAAACAAAGCTTACATACATATTTACGCCTCAGACGTCACAGAGGAGATGGGCAATCCTTCAATAAAATATTATCCCAAAACAATTTTTCTGTGAGCTATCATGGTCCACAGTTCTCGTTTCCTTGGGACAAACATTCATTTGACTTTTTGATGAATGAAATTGTCGATATTTCACTTAAATACTGTAAAATTTTCAAATCAAGATGTTGGATGTAATGTAATTTTTGTCTTTTCAAATTATTTTTTATGTTTATATAATACAAGTGACCATATGCATGTATATGTAGTTTTTGTGTTCAAACACTGGGTGGAGCATTAGCACAGGAAGTGCATATAGGTAAGCTCCAGGTCAGGAGCTGGAGGTGTGTGTGAAGGGGAAGCAAACCGTTTTTTGACTGTGTCAGTATGGCAGTGTGGCAGCTTGGCAGCTTGGCAGCGTTACCTGTGATGATATGGACTAAGCTGTTTTTTTCTACCTGTGCTAAGGTAAGCAAGTGCACCGACTGCGTATTGGACACTGGTTTATTGTTTTGCCCAGAACACGTGTCCGAACAAGTTCTCCCTGTTTACCCCTCAGTGGCTTAAATAAATAAATATGCATTCTTGATTGAAAGGCTCTACACAGGATGATGCGGTGCTATTTTTGAGTATAACTTTGATCATATCCACCCCCTACATCTCAAACTTGCCATACGAAACAAAAGTTGTTAATACATCTTGAGAGGAATCCTTACACTGTCAGGGAACAGGTCGGCCACCATGTCCAGGTGCTGCAGCGTGCTGCTGTGGAGGGTTTTCAAGATGACCAGCTGTGAGAGAAAAACAGCATCGGCTCAAACAACAATTCTGAGATAGTTTGTGAAAAACAAATATTTAATATGATCAGAAATTGTGGTCTTGATGTCAGCTACTGTCACGCTACATAAATCTGAGCAAATAACAAACCTACCAGTTTCCTGTGCTTGTATTTCTTGGTGGCCAACTCGAAGCACAGAGCCTCCACTTGTTTCTGAAGGTACACCACGTGCATCTCCAGCTGCCTGCTCCTCTCCTTCTGGGCCTCCAAAGCCAGAGCTAAGGCCTTGTTGTTGGTCTTCAAAGAGACCTTGAAGAAGGAGGAGGTGTCTGGTGTGGTCAAGAAGAAACATCACAGTATTAATTTAACATATTCTCGTGGCATAATGCAGTTGTGCAACACAAACGCACATATATATATATATGTTTGTAAATGTGCTCAAATGAGGGACAGACTCACTGAGGATCTTATTTTTGATCTTTGACGCTGCAGCTGACGTCTGCTTGGCAGGCTTTGAAGGCCTCATCACACTCAAAGGTAACATGACTAGATGAATATGTAGAGCCGCACCAGTGATGAAATTAATAATCTGAAAGAAAACAAAACATGTTTGCTTTTGTACACTAACACTCACACGTGCAGCAGCGTGTGACAGTTGGCCAACACTGCTTCTGATGAGTGATGTGCGGTGGTGGAAGAAGTATTCAGATCCTTTAGTTAAGTAAAAGTACTATTAGCTCACAGTGAAAATTCTGAACCACACGTAGGAGTTCTGTATTCAGAGTCTCTCAGATTAAAAGTTATGAAAGTAAATTAAAACCAAATCTGGAGCTACACTGCCTTCAATGGACGGGAGCAGGGTGAAGAACTGTAACGTAAAAAGTAACTAAAGCTGTCAGACAAATGTAGTGAAGTAAAAAGAACAATATTTCCCTTTTGAGATGTAGTAGAGTAGAAGTACACAGCTGCATAAAATGTTAATAGTCCAGTAGAGGACATGTACCTGAAATTTGGACAGTAACGTTACTTGAGTAAATGTACTTACAGCTAATATTAGTTACACTCCACTAAATACGCCTAGTTACACACATTATCCACATAATGCCTAAGTTACTGATCTAAACGACAACCCGAACGTTACATTTGAACAATAAACATTAAGTTAGCTTAACGTTCACGTAACTTAACCAACGGTTATGACCGTTTGCTACGTTAACGTTACCCGACCAACACTTTTCCCATCTGTAGCTGAACATGTTAAAGCGACGGTTTGTAATTGAATTTGCTAACAAACTCAAAAAAACTGCGTATTTCCTCGTCCTAACGTTAACTGTACCTGACGTTAACTTTAGCGTTAGCTAGCTTAACATATAAAATGGTAAACCTGCTAACATGATGCTCACCCGGTGTAACTTAACTCTTAATTTAAACAAAACTTACCGATATTAAACGTAAACCAGCGGCAGATATTTGTTTGTCACTTGCAAACAAATATCCTCGTTAAATGATCAAATTAAGCTCATGATGATAATAATTCATCTTAACGAGTTAAATTCACCTCAGGAAACGCTGCTGATCTCATTTAAACATAAACAAGAAGTCCGCGATTTCTCTGCGCATGCGCCCGAAGGCGTGTCATAGATGCTCGGGTCCAATCAGAAGCGAGATTACGCGAGTGTAAATTGAGTTTAGAGTAGATTTTATTTTTATTCTTTTTTAATTTTTATTTTTTTTTAATTCTCATTTTTTACTCTAAATCTTTTTCTTATTTTTATTCTTATTCCTGTGTTTTTATTCATATTTTTATTTTTGTTTTTAATCTTATTTTTATTTCTATTTTTATTCTTACTGTTATTCTTATTTTTATTGTAATTTTTATTCTATTTTTATTTTTTATTCTTAGTCTTGTCCTTAATTTTGTTCTTATTCTTATTATTCTTACTGTTATCCTTGTTTTCATTCTATTCTATTTTTTCTCATTCTTATTTTTATTTTAATTACATTTTTTATTCTAATTCTTGCCCTTATTCTTATCATTTTTATTCTTATTATTCTTATTCTTACTGTTATCCTTATTTTATTCTATTCTATTTTTTCTCATTCTTATTATTATTTTAATTTTGATTTTTTTATTCTAATTCTTGTCCTTATTTTTATTTTTTTAATTTCTATCATTATTCAATTTTTTATTCTTATTCTGATTGTTTTATTCTTGTTTTTGTCCCTATTCTTATTTTTGTATATGTATTTTATTTTTAATGGTCATTTGTAGAACATACAAGAACACACATCATTTTGTAGAGTATGTTCCTTCTATAATAAGACGAGGAAAAAAATAGATAAGTAAACAAAATAAATAAACTGGGGGGGGGGGGGGGGGGGTCGAAAAGTCGACACATCTTTCTTGCAGTCCTGCTAGAGTTCATTTTTTCCAGTGACAAGAAAAACAACTTACAGTAATTTATAAACCAGTTACAGGGTTTACTGTTCCTCCAATTGCTACAATGAACATGGTATTTACCCATAAGAAGATTATATTTATTATGTCAACATCCCTGCAACACCACTGTGTCCAGATTTCATCCTGTCATGAGAACAGAATGTCTCAATCGATTTCTCTGTGTTCGACCTCTTCTGCCTTTTCTCCCGATCACAACAGTTGCATTGAGCGCAGGTCTCGATTCGTCAGGGCTGCTCGTGTACGGTGTTCGGCTCCTTCTGCCAGATCTTTTTACAGATGTCTTCGAGGTCGGACTGCTTCAAACATTGATGTCAGATTCACACAGTGAACGGGTAATTGTCATTTCTCGCTGTCACGGCGGTTCAGTCATAGTTCATGCGTCATTTCTTCCAACAATGAGGCTGTTGCAGCTAACCGGCTAGCTAGCTTAGGAGGCTAACGCTAGCTAGCTCGGCTAAACACTTTGTGTTTCAGGGAGCTGCTGCTAATAAAATACACATTCATTATAATATGCATTAATGTGGCTGTAACTGCTGCATCTAACAAACACGCTGACATGTTAGATAAATCAATGGAAGTGGAATTAGCTGGCAGAGCCTACATTTGAGTGCTAGCTAACAAGCCAGTTTCAGGCTAAGTTTAAGTCAACCTGTTCAAATATTAAACCTCTGCAGGGTCGTAATCTGTCAGCAGACAAGCAGCGCATCCAAGTGACAGTGACCGCTATCTTGTGTACATTAGCCGTGTGTGATAAAGCTGTGTGATAAGGCTGGAGGGCTTGGTCCTTTGCTGTCAAATGACCAGGGGGATACAGTAGTCATGCTCCGGCCTGTTATGATCACATGATGAGGTGAGGAATGTGATGCTGCCTGCTACTTCTGCTTTCTTCCCCTTCTTATGATCTAACATGGCATGCGTAGCAAACACAAACTCTGTAGCTTTCTTCAAAGGGTAAGTCTACACTTGATTTGAGGGGGTTTCCCCGTTTTTACACTGTTATTAAATGAACAAGGCAAGACATGTAGGTTTTGGTGATAGCTGTGGGGCAGCGCTGTCAGCCGTCTGTAACTAATCAATCATCCGTTCATATCCTGAGTTCACCTGTTGGGCAGCCCAGCAGTGGTACAGGAAGTACTCAGATTAATAAGTAAAAACATCTGATACCATACTGTAAAAAATGCTCTTAAAAGTTAAAGCCTTGCACTGAATTATAACTAAAGTAAAAGTATGTAAGTGAAGTCAGGAAAATATCTCCTATGATTGTTTTACTTTTAAAATAATTATTACTCATGCATTAATATAAAAGCAGCATTTTACCGTTGGAGTGACTGAGGTGGAGCTAATCTCTTTTTCAGGAGATAAGATGAAATAAAATGAGATAAGATTAGGGTTGCAGTGGTCTGAGATTATCACGGTATAATAACCGTCTTAGAAAGTATCGCTGTCTCACAGTATCACGGTATTACAGAGTTATTATTGTACTTTAAAACTTCAATTAAAAGCCTAGTCCCTTTTACTAGCCTGCTGTAGTTCTCAATTAGCAGTTCATTTTTCATTTTTTGTCAAAATCATAGCGGAGCACTTCCACTTAAGCCTCATGGATAGTGATTTTGTTTCAGTATCACAGTTATCGTCAATACCGGTTTATGGCGACACCCCAGGTCTAAACCTTAAATGTTCTTAAAAATAATTGTAAAATATTCAAATAATTCCACAATAGTGTTTTCACTACACGTTTATCGTGGGCAAAAGAGTTCACGTCACGATAATGATATTATGGTGATATCTATGGAAAATTTGAAATAAAAAATGCCATCAGTCAGACTGTACAAAAAAGAGCAATTGCTTTAATGAATAGTGAACATTTTCAAATATCACAAATATTTCTAAATTTATTGTCAATACCAGTATATCGCAACACCCCTAGTCCAAACCTCAAAACTTTTAAAAATTAATTTCATTTGTTAAAATAATTACAATATAAAGCTGGAGCCATGAAATCTGTTTGCATAAAAAACTTCTGTTAATTTTCTGTTAATCAGCAATCAGTTATTTAACTCATCATATCAGCTCTGCTTGTTTGTATTGTCAGGAACAGTAGTAGTTTAATTTGTGACAAAACGTCATGTTTTATCAGCTCTTTATGTGTTTTGTACGAAAAAGTTTTGATTTGTAAAGTAGTGAAAGCCATTTAATAAATGTAGTGGAGTAAAAAGTACGATATCTCCTTTGAATCTCAGTGGAGTAGCAATAGAGAGGAGCAGGGAAAGAAATAACTCAGGTAAAGTGCTAGTACACTTAACGTATCTGCACTTAAGTACAGTATTTTAATAAATGTGCTATATTCCACCATTTTAATCCAGTGAGCTGATATTACATGGTTTAAATTTTGACTGTAGCAGCAGAATGATTCAAAAACATTTCAATACAAACTAAAATCTGTTTCCTGTTGAGGGAAAACAACAACATGTCCCACAGCTCCCTTTTTAATCAGACAGATGTCTTGTACAGCTAACACCTGATGTTTTAGAAATGTTATTATGGAAAACCTGAAAGGCTTCACAGCAGGTTGCACATTTTGACTTCCTGTTTATGAGCTGGTGGTATTGTATCACAGGGTTTTTACAGCTCATTGGACACTGCTGTGATGACTATCACAGCAGTGTCCCTGGGTGAGCTTATAAAGCTGAAATACCTGTTATTATGTTTATATCACTGGTGCTGTTTCGTGATTAAAGCTGCCTACTGTTGCATTTCATAAGTAAGTATAAGGTTGAGTTGAGTCTGGTGTATCAACATCCTGTCAGATCCACAGAGATACAAGAGGGCTGAGTGCTTTGGTGAGAAAGTGGTTTATTGTGGTGCTGATTTGACTGAACATGATTTTGATGCTCTGATTAACTGTCACTAAATGTCAGAACAAATCACTGAAAGTCAGTTATCAACATTAGGAAATCAGACATGTTTTATTGCAGAGTAACTTTGCATCCACAGGGATTTGACTTGGTGATTTGATGCATAACATTAAACGTGGTGCAACAATGTAAAGACATGATACAAAATAAAAAGAAAGTAAAGTGTACAGTGGTGCAGGAATGTGCAAATTGTTGTCCAGGGGGCGTAAAAGTTCACAGTTTAATACAGGTACAAAAATATGTGTCAGAAGAGTGATAGTAATGATAGTAGGATGTGTGTTAATGTAATGTATCATGTCAGGAGTGTGTCCGGATCAGAGTCAGTGACATGCACTATGTTATAAACAAACAGCAATGAGTAGTTTCTGTGTATAAAGCAAGTTAGATAAGAGAAACTTCATGCTGATGATGATGATGGTGTGAAAACGAGCAAATGAAAACACAGCAGCTGCTGATATTTTTTATCACCATAACTGATGTGATTGCAGAGCTAAAGAGTCCTTACACCACACCACAAGAAAATTTGATCAGTTACATGAGGTTAATTTTGCATCTGTAGCAGGAGCAGCAGTGATATGGCTGCTGATGACAAGTCCTCGTCTTCATCCTCAACGGACTGGAGCGTCGAGCCGCCTGTCACCTCGCCCACCAGCCCCTCGCACCTGACGCACTTCAAACCACTGACCCCGGAGCAGGATGAGCCCCCCCTCCGCTCCGCATACAGCTCCTTTGTCAACCTGTTTCGTTTCAACAACAAAGGTCAGGACTGCCCGTCCACACACACACACACACACACACGAAAACATGTAGATGTAGTTATGGATGTCCATCCATCCATCCATCCATCCATCCATCCATCCATCCATCCATCCATTTTCATCCGCTTATCCGGGTCCAGGTCTCGGGGGCAGCAGGCCGAGCAAGGCACCCCAGACATCCCTCTCCTCAGTAATTCTTTCCAGCTCCTCCTGGGGGAAATTTTTACCAATGATAGGAAGCCATGTGCAAATGGTGCTCAAGCTATATAATGCCAATCAGCCAGATGGGGGCATTTTAATTAAGGTCGAATTTTTTTCTTCTTTGAAAGGCGTATGTTGAACTGACTTGAAATTTTACACACATGTCCTGCTCAATATTCGCTACAAAAAGCCTCAAGAACCATTCAGGTCTGCTTTACTAGATTTTCTGCCATTTTGAATTTTTTGAAAAACACATTTTCGACTTCTCTGATGTTTTTATATACAAACATAATCAAACTCTGTGGACTTTTTTAACCAAGCCATTAAAGCGTGTTTCCAAAATGTTTCTGCAGTTGCGCAGCCCGGTAGAGATTTGGACGTTAATGAATGAGCATCTGTCCAATCATCATAAAACCTGTTGGTAATCTTTAATGCAGGCGTCCTAAACTTTTAAAGGTCTTGATCCTACCCAGCTTTCAAGTTTTAAAAGGTCCATGCTGGACCTTTGAACCCCAGAACAGCCGCTTATGGCTGTATTATTACCAATGTTTTGTTGCACTGCAGCTCCTACTTGCCCCACTTTTGTGACGTATAGATGATACAGTTCAGGGGTCTTCAAATTCTGATACTGTGTCAACATTGAGATAACTGCAACCCCAACACTTGGTCTCCCCACGTATCTGTAAATGAATGAACAGAGGAGACTGACAGTGTTCCAGAAATATAAGAACCATGTTAATGGGACGTTCTGAGCCTCATGTACAACATGAAAAAAGTAACATCAATGGATTTTGTCTGTTATTATTCTTTGGCTTACTTCTAGTTGCAGCATAACCTCTGATGCTCTGAGTTTTGAAGCTACACTCGCTACACTCCATGGGTACATTCCTTTCTGTAATGTACCCATGGATGTACAGAGAAATATCACTGGATAACTCTGATGATCAGAAAACCTAAAAACATGTGATTCTCAGGCAGATTTTTCGTGTTGTAACGAACATCTTTTTTCCATTATTTCTAAGTATCTTTATGGGTGTTTACTGGAAAATATCCTGGTATTCTCAGGAACTGTAAGTAATATTGAAACTAAAAACGTGTATCACGTCTGTGTCGTAAGACTGGACAAAGTAATGACTCTGAGAGTTAAACCAGAGTTGTCTCTACATGAGCTTTAGCTTTTGTGCAGAACAAAGACTGCATATTTCGTTCCACACTCGCATTAAAACAAGTTTTTGAAAGGATCTCTTCTCAGTCAGTGTGGACAGGAGGAATGATTACAGCCACCAGTAACTCTGTCACTGTCAAACCTCTCCTTTATTCACATAAAGCCTTCAGAAGCTCACTATTGACTGACTCTTTGCATAGGGAAGGGCATTTTGCTTAAACATACTGTAACTGTATTTTACTACACAAACAGGTGGCACCCAGGAATCATGAATGAACTTCATATAACACCAATGCAACGTTTCTTAAATGCAAAGTCAAAGTTTTACACAAACCAGCAGTGAAGATTGAGGTTTGTTGTCATGACTTCATTTAGGGGGAAAATAGGACCAGACAGGAGGCAATATATCATAAAACAAAAAATATGTTTTTGACTTTAATTTCTGTTCCTTAAAAGTTGGTGAAAAATGACCATAGACAGAGTTTTTCAAACTGAATCATGTTATTAAATCAAAGGTCAGTGTTGTATTTGTTCCATCTTGTTATGAGACGGCTCACTGATTTATAAACTGTTCCAAAGTTCAGATGTGGTGTAAAACACATCAAACATTACAGTGTGTTAAAACCTCTCCTGAGCTGGGTTTCGCTGCACTTTACAGAAGTCGGGGTAATTAAGGAGAGTCTCGTGAGGTCATGTGATTGAAATAGTCGTCCAGGAAGCAGTGAGCACATGACTGGTGTGATCATGGTCCCACCTCTGAAGCTCTCTGACCGACACTCCTCCCTCTCTGTGGCAGCTCGGGCCTCACGCTGACATCTTACAGATGAGATTAAAGGAGCAGTGCTGCACTTTTTCTAGTTACATTAGAGCAGATAGAAAATGTGTCCATAAAGGATATCATGTCACATTTTACTGTGCGGTATAACTTAATTTAAACTCTTTGATTGAATGATTTGGACTGCAGCTAACACTGAACTGTTTTTGTCCTCAGTTGATCTTTCTTATTGTTTTTAGCATCAAAAATGTTTTTAAAAAAGATGAGTAAATGAACTTCCATCACATACTAAATGCTTTTTTGTCAAAATGCCCAGTTAATTAGCAGTAATGATAAAAATAATAATTATATCATGAAGCAGAAAGATTTGAGAAGCCATTACAAGCAAACATTTGTATTCTTTATTCTCCAAAGACCTCAAGAAAAAAGCACAGTGTTGAAGAGATATACGATAAGAACAGACTCACACGTGTTCTTAGAATTCAATAAAAGTGCACTGCTCAATAAAGCCATCACAAAGACACAACAAAAACCGTTGTATCAGCATGTGTTTACTGCTCCTCACCGGCCCCTTACTAATCTCCTACTCGGACAACCACCATCTTTGAACTCAGCCTTTATTTGATCTCATCTTCACATCTCCAGAGTTTTGCGACTGCATCTTGCACAGTTGTGACGCTATCAGCCTGACAAAATCTATGCACAGACAGACAGAAATATAAAGCCCTGGCAAAATACTCCAAACTGCTTTCATGGCAGTTTCTGCTACACTCGGTGTCTCCAGGACCAAGACATGACACTCATGCAGACTTAGAAGGTGAAAGAAATACCTGTTCTGGTGCAAGGTGTGTGAGCGAAGCGAGCTGGGAACACAAGCGCAAACATATTGGATGGAGCGCAGAGCTGGTTTTATTTTTAAGTTGGAGTCGCCTTATGTCTCACCACATCCCATGCCAATTTTGCCTCAGTGCCAGTCACACCATGAGTTTGAAGCATGCAGGACCCAGAATGCAACTGGGTGTTGCTGTGAGCTCGACAATGACGTTTACAGAGTACTCTCTAAAGAAAACTGACCAAGCAGTGAGCAACTTAACTGAAGCGAGGTCAAATCTGAGTCGAGCAGGGAAGCAGAGGGAACGACATATCACATTAGCTTTAATTTGTTGAGGCTTTTTTATATCTTAACCACATTTTCTTCTTTACTTTATCTCACTAATGTGTGTGTGTGTTTGTGTGTATGGTATGTATGTGTTTAGAGGAGGGACGTCCTCCCTCGACAGTTCCAGAGAAGCCAGATGTGCCGTCCCCTTCTCCTCAGTCGGAGAGGAGGAGCTGGTCCTCCAGTCCGACCCACTCTCAGTACGGTTCCAGGACGCACCGGAAACAGCACCCAGACCACCTCAGACGCACCTCCACTGCCTCTGGTAAGAGACACACACACACACACACACACACACACACAGATGTTGCTATTTGAAGCTTGAGTGTGTTTGATCAGACAGAAAAGTTGTCTTCAGTAAGAAACAGGTTGAAGAAACTCTCATTATACAGCATCTCTGGTGCTGTTTTTCATGCTTCAACAACTTTTCCAGCTGTTGGGGTGAGGTGTTCTCCAGAATTCTCCAGAATCAGTGATTAATTAATCCATCTAAATGTTTAAAGCTCTTAAAGTAAACTTATATGTATCTCTTTATATCTGGATTGAATTATTGACATCTTAGTTTTAGTTTAAAAGTCAGTCAGTATTTGCTATTGTCCTTCTGCTGGCAGATCATATCGGATGATCAATCCGAGGACAATTATTCAATTCCATCTGATATTAAGAATGTCTCTGACATCATTATGAAATCAGGTTGTTTACTCTCTTTTGCGTCACATTTGTTGATTACATTATCTGGAATGTGAAACTCCTCTGTGAGTTGATTGAAAGCCTCTGTGCTGTGGCGAGTGCACTAATCAGAGTTCACTGATAACACCGTGGACCATGTCTGTTATTAAACTACAGCTCCCTAACTTGCTCTCTGAAAAATAATTAGTTTGTTTCATATTTAACTTTTTTAAATTGGATTATACATATTCCAGATTTAAAGCTGCACGATGGGACAGATGTGTTTTATTCATGCACTTTATTCTAAAGTTCAGCATTCAGTATCTTTTTGTTGAATATATATTTTTGACATCCAGGTCAGGTATTTGGTAAAAAGACACTTTCATTAGTTTCATTAGAAGTTTGCTTAAAGAAACAATCTCTCCAACTTTAATTATACAGTCGGAACAGGGTCACAAATGGAGGTGTGCGCCTCTTTTAAATCATCTAGTCTAAACAACATAAAGCCTGTCTACAGAGAGACAACGTCTTATAACCTCTCTGGTCCGGTCAGGTGCTGACAAAGTAAAGTAAAGGACCGGATCAGTTACAAAAACTGCAGAAATACATACATTTTATATGTTAGACCTAAAAGTATTTTTTTCTGCTATACTATACTATGTTCAGAAAGTTCTGAAATCTCAGGAAGTTTGCAAATGACTTAAACATTTAAATCAACATTAAAAAATATGAATCCATGTCCTCCTGTGTTTTTATTTGTCACTGCTAAGATTTATTTTCATATATAGATTGGCATAACTATGGTGTTTTCAGCAGGGATGAGACTCTAAAAATCATATTGCGCATCAAAATACTCTGTTGAATTATTCCTGTATTTATTTACTTGTTTATTTGACAAGGACAAATGCATAAAACACTGCTTCATATGTACAATACAAAGTAGATGCATACAGGTTCATACAGGACCACTGTCCCTGGCTTTGGCTTTTAGAATTAAATCAGGAAGTATAGGAGCACTGATCTTGGAGTAATACAATCAGTAGTCTGAGTGGGCGGAAGTTTGCTGCATAGATCAGCCTCTCATTGGGCGGAACGAGCCACCCGCTGAAGTCCCGCCCTACCACCTCTGGTTGTGTAGCAGTTTTCAACCGTTTTCAACACGTCCTTTACTAACTTTTGCGGTGTTTGATCTTGCGGGGATGTAGCCATTTTTCTGCCATGGTTCGCGTCCTGTAGGCGATATTTTTGTGGGCGTGTTACACCAAAACCTGTTTCCCCCCGGCAATATTTTTGCAAGCGCACCGTTGCTGTGGCACCGCCCAGAACGATTGTGATTGGTTGAAAGAAGTACAAGCAGCCGGGGTGTTTTTTTTTCTCCAATCTTAAAGTGAGAGTCGGCCCAACCAGACCTTTCTTTTCTTGAGAAAAGTCTGGTGAGCGAGACTATACAATCAGTAATACAACATAGTCAATGTAAGAAGAGAAACAGTAGAGAAACAAGTGTTTTAAAATCTAAAATAGGGCTACATCTAACATTTTTTTCATTGTCAAGAAAACTTATTTTCTCCAATAATGGATAAATGTTTGGTTTATAAAATGTCAGAAAATGTTGAAAAATTTCGACCAGTGTTTCCCAGAGCCCGAGAGAACGTCCTCAAATGGCTTTTTTTTTTTGTCCACAACCCAAAGGTATTCAGTTTACTGTCAGAGAGGAGGAAATAAATCAGAACATATTCACAATTAAAAAGCTAAATTCAAAGAACTTTGACTATTTTGTTTCTTTCAAAACTACTCAAACAAATTAATTGATTATCCAGTTAGTTGGCGATTAATCTAACAGTTGACAACTTACAGGTTCAGTGATTAATTGCTTTATCGTTGCATGTAACTGTATGAAAAGTAGCGCTGCATAATATGCGAAAAAAAAACATTTTTCGAATATTTTGACAGATGCTGGTGGTAATTTTTGCACATCATGTTCATGTCTGGAATGTGATTTGTGGGCTGGTGCTTCGTCTATAATGTTATGTGGTGACACATTTTACCTCTATCAAAACAATTGCAGGTCCTGTGATTTGGATGTTGCAATTGGCCATATTGTGATGTAATATTTCAATAACTTGTGCAGCCCTAATGAAAAGCGTTAGACGTCAGATAAACTTAAATGTTGGTATTTATTCACATGAAGAGAAAAATTCTGTTTGCATTTCATATTTTACTTCTTATATAATTTACAGAAGAAAGAAGCAGACACTTGTGGGACTCAGAAACAAACAGAATATGATGTTTGGGGTTTTAAAGATACTTGTTGAATGAGTGAATGATCAGGCTGTAACATCCGCTCTCATGTCTTTTCTGATTCCAGTGGATTGGCCAGGTGAGGGTTTTCTGTGTGGTTTCACTAAAGATGCTTTTAGCTTGACTTTAACAACTCGGTCTGAACGAGCAACCTGACACAAACTGATTTGTGTGTCTGAGTGCATGCGAGTGTCTGCGTGTGTTTTGATATTTGCATTTTTCTACGAGGCGCTTTGGTTTGTTTGCTCTAATGTTTTCCACTCAGGTACTAATAATAACTGGAATGATGTTTGTCATCGTGAATGACTTAAAGCTAACATTTATATTCAACATGTTTTTGTTTCTCAGTTCTTTTTATTGATCGCATCATGTGTTATTTTACACATTTGCAACATATAAGGAAGTTATTTATAAGGTGTTGAAGTGCATTGTCAAATGTTTGTCACGTAGCTGTCATTAAATACATTCTGATATAAAGGAATTGAATTATTATCACTTTACATTCAGTATATTTAAAAAAGGCATATTTGACAATGCAGCAGCAGCAGCAGGCTGGATTGAAAGAACATGTTAACTGTTTTCAGTTCTTGTGTTTATGTGTGTTCTGTGTGTGTGTTTCTGTCTACATGCGTGCCTTCAGACGGCAGCAGGAAATCAGACACCCCTCTCAGTAATCATGACCCCCGCACAGCTGTGCAACTTCGCACTGCACTGAAGAGGCTGAAGGAAATAATGGAGGGGAAGAGCCAGGTATTCACACCCATCTCCACCTTTACAAACACTTTCTCTGCTGAGAACATTTTAAACAGAAATATTTTTAGCCACAGCACGTTGGAAGCCTTTAGTGAGCTGAACCCACACAGTTCCTCTTTGTGGATAAAAGCGTTCTGCTCTGGTTTCTTTTTCCCCTTTCAGGACAGCGATCTGAAGCAGTACTGGATGCCAGATAGCCAGTGTAAAGAGTGTTACGACTGCAATGAGAAGTTCACAACGTTCCGCCGCCGCCATCACTGCAGACTGTGTGGCCAGATCTTCTGCAGTCGCTGCTGCAACCAGGAAATCCCTGGAAAGTTCATGGGCTACACGGGTAAGTGACATACTCACGATTACTTAATGGCTGGGGAAACAAAACAAGGTTAATTCCTGTTGCCTGTTACATAATTTGTCGACTAAGAATAATGCGCAGTTCCTTTATTTAATTCAACAAGCGTGAAATCACAGTAGCTGCGACCTCTGTGCCAAGTTTTAGTCTTTAAGGGTAAAAACTGTGGCTGTCACAAGGTGGGGAGATGTTGGTGGCCAAGCCACAGAGCTGCTGGTCGCTTTCAAGTAGGAGGTTTGTTTTTATGACCGATTGAGGCAGAGTATGTACTTATGTGTCCATCCTGAGCATGGCCTCACAGGAAGTCCTGTTGGCCTACTTGAATAAAGCTTGTACCCTCTGCAGTCGAGGTTATTAAAGGCTCAGACATCTATTGAAGACTTTACTGTAGCTGTGAACTTTTCATCACCTGGTCAGATTTGTTACATTGTGCAGTGAAAAACACTAAAAACACTCCTCCTGTCCTTCATCGTCTCTTGGATTTCCCCTCCCTGATCCCAGGAGACCTGCGGGCCTGTACGTACTGCCGTAAGATAGCACTAAGCTACGCTCACTCCGCTGAGTCGGGCTCCATTGGAGAGGACCTGAGTGCCTTGTCGGACTCTCCCTGCTCCGTGTGTGTGTTGGAGCCCAGCGAGCCTCGGACTCCTGTGGGTGGGCGTAAGGCCAGCAGGAACATCTTCCTGGAGGAAGACCTGACCTGGCAGAGGTGAACACACACAGACACACACAAACACACACAGCAGCCTTGTAAAGTCAGATTTGAACAACGTACGTATGTACCCTAAAATAATCGAGGTAAAGTGGAATTAGACCCCGCCCTCTAGCATTTACAAGTGGTCTTATCATTTTCCACAGTTACTTGGTTGCTCCATCGTCCGCCATATCTGCTCCTGGGATAGCAAGACACTAAACTTCCACATCGTCAACGGCAGCTTCACTCCCACCATTTTTACCTTTCACAATAAAAGCCCTTGGCATACACACTGCTTCACTGCTTAGAGGGAACTTAACTCAACTCAGAACATTTTGCTAAGAGTCAACGCAACAAAATATTTTACAGTAACTGCAGAAATCTGACACAGATACTGTTTAGTAATTGGGCATATGTACTGATAGCTACTGGGCAAAACAAAAGCACTATCCTAGGTTTCATTACTGCCCACGTCAGAAGGTCAAAGGGCCAAACGCACCGTTATGATGTCCATCTTCTCGCTAGCATGCTCACTAGTCACGTTTACAGTTGTGACGGTACAACTGGAGATACTGCTATCAGCAGAAATCAAGACATCTCCTTCCATAGGAGAAAAAGACACGCAACACTTCATCCAACTCATCATAAGATGGGCAACTTATAAAGCATTAGCCCCACGTCACGGGGGCGCAACTTACACTTGCATTTATCGCTGTTGACTTGTGAGCCGATCACTTGAGATGCATTTTAATACCAGGTTTAAACAGGCTCAAAGAGAGGGCTGCTGATGGAGTGAGTGTCACGCATCATGCTGTGTGTGTACAAACAACCAAAATCCTGATTTTGTATTTTACATATTGTTTGCTGTTGTACAGATTTGTTCCTTTGACATGTTCTGATTTTGCTTGCGATGGAAACACACTGCCCTAGTTTATATTTTCCTCCCTCTTCAGTCTGTGCTTGCTCTTTTTCCATCTTGATTTTCTACTGTTAAAAACGTGTGTTAGTGTGTGTGTGTGCTTTGTATGTCCTGTACCCTGTGCATGGTCAAGACTCAAGAAACATAATCATATCACATCATGTTAGACATGCAGTATCTGCATCAGTCGGCCCTGACTAAGAGGAATTAAGTGCAACAAATAAGAAGTAAAGAAAACATAAGACTGTCTCTGCAGCATGTGATCTGACAGGGCCAGTAACACTGTGTGGAAAACTGTCTCTAATTAATTAATGAATAACTTCAAAGAAGAAACGAGGGCACATCTAATTTAGGAGGCTTTAGTAAAGCATGCCTGTTTGGGCACGAGGACTGCTCTCATCCTCTTCTTTTAAGTTACTTTTTAACTCAATGTTAATGGACTTTAAAAAAAAAAAAAAAAAAAGATTTCATTAACCATGCACACAACAGGCTAAAATAAATGTTCTTTGGTGCTTGTTTTTGCTGCTGTTGTTGTGATTCGGTGTGCTTTCCTGCTCATTTTCTCTGCCTCAAAGACAATCTGTTTCCTCTCTCTCTCCTGGCATAGAAAAACTCCTATTGGGATGAGAAAGAAGTGAGTCTTGCTGTTTGTTTTATTCATTTTTCACATCTGTCTGAGCTCAAGCTGTCTGTCAGTAAAAGCTTTCTAGGTGTGTAAAAAATAGTCTTCTGCATGCTCAAATTCACTGATCATAAATTAGACGTGCTAACATAGAGAAGTGTGAAGATAACCACAGAACGATTATAAATCAAAGTTTCTCTGTGTGTGTGTTCGTCAGTATGATTCACCAGGAGCAGCAGAACAGCGGCCTGACTTCCAGACTCACGACGCTACAAGAAGACGTTGGCAAATCACCGGCCAGGAAGAGGTCGCTCACTTTGCTTTGTAAAGTACAGTGTGTTCCAGCTGCAGTTACGTGAAGCCAGCAGAGTGAACCGTCCTTGTTTGTGTCCTCTCAGGTCGGCCAGTGTGACCAACATGTCACTGGACCGCTCTGGATCCTCCATGGTGCCCTCCTACGACAGCTCGGTCAGTCCACCAACCAGCCGGGCCATGTCGGGCACCAAGAGTGGCACCAAGCTGGACCACAGCGAGGAGGAGAGGAAGATCCTACTGGTGATTGCCTGATTCTTTCCTTTTCACTCCAGCCAGTGTTACTTCCTGTTTTTCAGTTAATGTTCTCTGTCACACAGATTAACAGCTGAATGTAGTCCATTACCATGACAACCAGATTACTGTCCAAGCATACGTGTCAAAACAGTAGCATGGATGTTAGCACGCATGACGATAGCAGTCACTTTAACATAAGTTATGAGGATTTTTCTCCAGCGCCCTGAGGTCCCCATCAACCAGCAAAAGTCTGGACTTTAGCTCTACCTGCAAACGAGTAGGGAGCTCGGGGCGCTGGCGCCACAGGAGTAAGCCAAACATGGTTCATCTGCACACACTGCGATGACACAGATCTGGTTGAAAATCTGCAAACTTTCCCTTTGCACACTTCACTGTAGATGTCAGACGTTAATGACACAAACTCTGTGAAAAAGTTGAAGCTTGACGGGGCAGTACTGGGTCCACAACAGAAACAATCCTAAAACCAAAGCTCACCATCTTGTTTTGCCTCTGACACATTTATCCTGTGATCTGTTCATCCAGTCTGAAAAGAGGAACAAACCTAATCGTTCCCATGATTAAACATTCCTGACACCCTGCAGGACTCGTCACAGCTGAAGGACCTGTGGAAGAAAATCTGCCACAACAACACAGGGATGGAGTTCCAGGACCACAGATACTGGCTGAGGACCTACCCCAACTGCATTGTGGGAAAAGAGCTTGTCAACTGGCTGCTGAGGAATGGCACCATCTCCACCAGGTAACATCTTACTGGGCTGTTCTTTTCTGTGCAGAGAGTTGC
Organism: Epinephelus moara; assembly: GCF_006386435.1. Taxonomy (NCBI): domain Eukaryota; kingdom Metazoa; phylum Chordata; class Actinopteri; order Perciformes; family Serranidae; genus Epinephelus; species Epinephelus moara. Next base: position 2,573,625 of record NC_065512.1, read on the forward strand.
TTTCCTGTACGTCCACACCTACAGTATCTCCACACTTTGTTTTAGCACTGTGCCAGAGCTGGAGAAAGGTCTGACTGAAAACATCATAATTCTTCTTTAAACCATAAACTGTTTATAAAGATGGACGACGGGTCTTTACTTACCATCACTGTACAGAGCTGAAGCCAGAAAACAGGTAGGCTGCTGCCATCTTGTGCTCGTGCTATTATTTGGAGGCCAGAGTCGGCGCAGTAGCAACCTCTGCTGTGTTGAGTTACTGCCCAAATACCAGTCCCACGTAATGGCGAGCACACCGATTACCGCACATAGCTGTTAATCATGATGCCAAACCCTTTTTTATAGCATCAAACAGCTAATTAAAACAAACCTTAAAAGAAAATCGAACACTTGAACAAACATCAGCAGGATAAGAACTACCTAAAATGACAGAAACAATCTTTGGGAAAAATTTGATGTGTACTTGGAGTTTGTAGTTTGGCCCATGCTCATCCGCTAACATGGAGGGGGAGGGCTTTATGACCTGTACTGCAGCCAGCCACCAGGGAGCGATCAAGATGTTTTGGCTTCACTTTTGGGGAGCTGTCATGTCATCCATCTTTATTTCACAGTCTTTGCTTTAAATCAGTCACACATGACTTGGCAGCTCTAAGCTCAGGATGCAGCGATGGTGGCCTCACAAAATAATGTTGGAAGACAGCAGGAGGTGAGAAGATCCTTCAGAAATAGGCAGCAAATGGCAGGTTTAGGCTGCTTTAACACCAAAGCAGGCACTGAAAATGGTCATTTGAATATGGGAAGTGCATCTTAGCTGCGGTGGTGAAGCCTCAGATGATGGCCAAAAAAATTTGTTTTTAAAGGCAGTGCTGCTGCGAGAAGTTGTAGTGTAATGCAGTCTGACTTCACGTTTCATGTGCTAATCACGTAACCAGAAAGTAGACTGGAAGACACCCCACAGGAACAAGTAATAGTAATGTGAGTGAATAAAAGGAATGAAGTGTGTATTAACAGCTTGTGTGTGTGTGTGTTATCCTACAAAGGAGAGCGCTCGGTTTGTTTGTCTCGAACGTGTGATATTTTTGACAATCAACAGGAGCCAACATAAACAAACTGAATGAAGACAAATACTCAGTTGCTGTGATGAGGACATTTCTCTCCACCCTTCACTCCTCCACAAACAGTGCATTAGTAACACTCTGACACCGCCACACAACCCTGCCACTAATGGCCTCAGCTCCTGATTTGGTGTGAAAGCAGTACATCCTTAGCCTGAGTGTCAGACTGAAGCTCCCAGAACCTTCAGTCTGACATGGCCTCCATTGAAGGCGATTTACAAGGGGGAGGGAATTTGATTTTTTCCCTAACCAATCAGTAGAGATCAACAACTCACCCAGAATCTGACGTCATTAGTATCCATGCCTCGGGGGTGCCGAAAACAAGCGAGCATTGCCCGTTTAAAATGTCTCCGTCGTCGTGCACGCCCAGCTGCATCGCCGTTAAATCCAGTTTAGCAGCTTCCTTAATTTGGTCCTCCATTAACGCGAGTAGTGGCGAAATACCTCGATAGCATCGTTAATGTGGTCTGTAGGATCTGTAGCGGTCGCCATTGTTGCTATCCTCACCAGTTACCCACCGGCGTACAGCTTGACATCAGCGTGGCGCTGATTGGCTAATCGCTAGACCCCCGGCATTCATTGGTCCGTCCATCGTTTGGACGAGATAAATCGCAAATTCATTGAAGTATGCCAGACCAGAGATGCAAGCCTACTCAGTTGAGTGGGCGGGGTCTGTGGTCTGGAACCAGGCTAGTACATCCTGTGAGTCAGATCACTTCCCTGTGCAGAGAGTTGATTCAGATATGGGCTCATCCTTTCTATCACGTCTGCTCTCTGACTCTGTTCATTCCTGTGACAAATTGTTGATCTGTTAGATGTAAATATATTTTCTCTGATGCTGGTTTAACAAATGAATTTGATCTAAGCACAGGAACATTGTGCAAACATGCAAATCAAACTGCAGCTGAAAGTGAATCTGTGTGTAGATAGCTACTGTTTTCTCTGTCTCAGTCCTTCCTGCTGCCACGGTGACTCCATGTCAAAGTCTGAAGCTGCTCTTAATCTAGTCTCTTCCTGTTACACCCTCCTTCCCATCCTGATGCTTCTGTGCTGCAGGGCCCAGGCTATCGCCATAGGCCAGGCGTTAGTGGACGGTCGCTGGCTGGACTGTGTCACACACCATGACCAGCTGTTTCGGGACGAGTATGCTCTCTACCGCCCCCTCCAGGTAACCGCTTATTTCACCAGTTAATGCAACCCACATCTCCACAGCATACTCGAACAGATCATGTGTTGACATTGATTGATTCAGCGGCGTCCTCTGATAACAGCAGAGGACATGTCACTTGTAGCTCGTGATGACGTCTTTCTGTCTGGTCTCCAGAGTACAGAGTTCTCAGAAACACCGTCTCCAGACAGCGACAGCGTGAACTCTGTGGAGGGACATTCAGAGCCGTCCTGGTTCAAGGACATCAAGTTTGATGACAGCGACACTGAGCAGCTCGCAGATGAGACGGAGTACAACATGCCGAGTATGTGTCACACATGTTATTAATAAAACATTTTGTTTCACACCTGCAGCCTCGTTGGCTTGGATCAGTGCTCTTTGCACAGGCTGCCTTCAGTTAGCTGTGTTTGGTTTTCAGTGGTGGAATGTAACTAAGTACTTTTACTCAAGTACAAATGTGATGTACTTTTACTTTATACTTGAGTCTAGTTTCTTTTTTTTTCAGGCCACATTTTACCTCCTCTCCACCACATTTCAGAGGGAAATACTATGTTTTTACTCCACTACATTTATCTGACAGCTTTAGTTCCTTTACAAAGTGAGGTTTTTACACAGTAAGCGTACAAAGTAGAACTCTTCACGGGTCCCAAATGATGGACTTGAACCCTAATGGACCTGTGAAATTTGTTCTGAGATCAGATTATTTTTAAACATAGAGATTCAGATCTTTTATTTAAGTGTCTCACACCAAAGAATGTCCGGTATGAGTACTTTTACTTTAGTAAAGCATCTGAATACTTTGTCAGCCTCTGTTGGTTTCTATGAATTAAAATCCCGGCTGCAGCTGACTGATGTGTCTCTCTGTCCAGACTCTGCCAGCCCCAGCAAGAGAACATCTGTCAGCAGCTTCCAGTCAGTGGTTGACAGTGACTCTGCTGCTTCCATTAACCTCAACATGGAGCAAAACAACGTCAACTTCCACATCAAGAAACAGTCCAAGTATCCGCACGTGCCCACTGGCGCTGAGCAGAAAGGTAAACATTAACACACACAGAATATAATTACACAAACAAACATATCTTATCTTTTAAAAGAATCACATGATCTGATCTTCAACATTACAAACCAACTCAACACTTAAAGGTACAACACTTGTCGTGTATCTGACGAGCTCTCTGTCGTCTTTCAGCTGAGTTTCTTTTGTCTGAGGATGGAGGTCAGAACATCGTCATCAGTGATGCCTTCATCAAAGGTAAGAGCTCTGCACTTCCTTATCGATTTCATTAGACAACACACTGAACTTCCCTCATTAAGCAAACCTGCTTCCTCTTCCTGACTTCCTGCAGAGTCTCTTTTCAACCGTCGTGTGGAGGAGAAGGCCAAAGAGATGCTGTTCACTCCGCTGGGTTGGCACCACAGCTCTTTAGATCAGCTGCGAGAGGAGAACGGAGAGAAGAAGGCCATGGAGAGGCTGCTGTGAGTGGAGACAGTTATACCTCTGTTTGTCTCCAGTGTCATTATATATCATGTTAGCGGTCCGTGTGGGCTGTGAGAACTTATCATGTTCACTTTCATCTATTGATTCAGTCAATCAAACTTTATTTGTACAGCACCTTACACACAGGTCAGTGCAGTTCAAAGATGTCTAACAAGCCGATAATAAGTGTAGACCCCTAGAAAAATGTAATACGATACATATATATTTTTTAAAGATTATTTTGGGGCTTTTTGCCTTAAATGACACGACAGTTGGAAGTGGGAAGAGGGGAGAGAGAAGGGACGACATGCAGCAAAGGGCCCAAGCTGGAATCAAACCTGCAGCCACTGCAGCAGAACAGGGCCTTTGTACATGGGGCACCTGCTCTTCCCACTGAGCTACTAGGTGCCCCGATAAAACAGATTGAAAAAGCTTTAATAACAGTAATTATAGTAAAAAAAAAAATGTTTAAAGAACTCGATAAGATAGATTTAAAAGTTCTCATTACAGTTTCCCACTGCACAAGATGATTTCTCCAAATTCATTGTTTTATCTGATGATAAGTCCATAACCCAAAGGTAATTTAAAGTGTCATAACATAAAAAAAACAACTATCGAACCATCAAACATTTGCTACAAACAAGTGAATTTTCCACCTCTGTAGAATAAATAACATTCGTCTTCTCTTACCTTTGCTTAATAAATGATTTAGAATTTAGTGGTGGAATGTTGAGCTCACGTGGTCAGGATGGTCTTACCAGGCCTCTAACCATCCACCTCTCTGCAGCTCTGCCAACCACAGCCACATGATGGCGCTGCTGCAGCAGCTGCTCTACAGCGAGTCTCTGTCTCTGTCCTGGAGGGACATCATCGTCCCCGTGGTTCGTCAGGTCGTCCAGACAGTGCGGCCTGACGTTCGCAACTGCGATGACGACATGGACATCCGCCAGCTGGTCCACATCAAGAAGGTCAGACACAGGATCATGACATCAGTCAAACTGTGGTTATGTGTCACTCTCTGGAGATTATACACATTCATTTAACTGTGCACAGGAAACTAAAATTAGCTGATTACACTTTGTTCTTCAGGTGGTTTCAGAAATATAACTGAATCTCATTTGTGCTTCAGATTTCTGGAGGCAGAAAGTTTGACTCGACGATGGTGAACGGCTTCGTATGCACTAAGAACATCGCCCACAAGAAGGTCGGGTCAAGTTCTTCCCTTTCACATTAGTTTCACTTTTTGAAATTAGCAAAAATACTGAGTATATTGGTAGTTAAAACCATCAGTATATTGTGTTGGAGGTGTTGATACTAACTGGAAACCTGATGTTACAGATGAACCCCTACATCAAGAACCCCAAAATCCTGCTGCTGAAGTGCTCCATAGAGTATCTGTACAGAGAGGAGACCAAGTTCTCCTGCATCGACCCCATCGTGCTGCAGGTCAGAGCATCACTCTCTTTAAATTTAACCCTTTTTACCTGATGGCAGCTGCATTTGCTTCAGTTATCTGAATCTAAGAATTTTTGTTAATGTCCCTCAGGAGCGAGAGTTTCTGAAGAACTATGTGCAGCGCATCGTAGACGTGCGTCCAACCCTGGTGCTGGTGGAGAAGACTGTGTCTCGTATCGCTCAGGACATGCTGCTGGAGCACGGCATCACGCTGGTCATCAACGTCAAACCGGTCAGTATAGTATTAGTTTGTCAGTTTTTGCATAAAGCATAACAGTTTTGAATTTTTGTTAACATTTAGAGATCTTTGAATAACGTTTTCTACAGACGGAGTTTAAAGGAGTTTTCAATCTGTTGGTCTTTCAAATGAAACTAGAGCTGGAAAATGATTTAGATATCTAATCTTATTTCTGCACAGAGCATCAACAGAGAGGCCGAGGGAGGCATGGAGACAGAGACACTTTGTCCTCGTTATATACATCTTGTTTGTAAAACGTCTGTGTTGTCGCTGCATTTTGTAAACCCATCTGTCGCCTGCATCCAGGCGCTGTCTCAGTGTCTCACATTAGACTACAACTGCCAAGAAGAATGGGGATGATCCACCTCACACACAGACTAGCAAACGAACACTCACCTGACAAGATAAAGCAGCTCTGTCTCCCACACATGCAGGGCAGCGCTGTACTGCACATGTGCTGCGGCCATTTCATTCAGCTCACAGACCAATGTCTCACTGTAGACTAATGAACAGACAGATTAAACAGAGGAGCAGCTCTGTGTCTCTTTGAGTGTTGCTGGAGGACACTAAGAGCGTATTAAACAGCATAGTAAACAAGTTTTAAAAACACTAAGAGTTCAAATAACTTAATATGTTGTCAGTGTTAAAAGCTTTTACTCTTTCTTTTTTGTAAATGTAGCAAGTCTTGGACCGGGTGAGTCGTATGACCCAGGGAGACCTGGTCATGTCCATGGACCAGCTCCTCACCAAACCTCGTCTGGGAACCTGCCACAAGTTCTACATGCAGCCCTTCACCCTGGCCAACAGTAAGAAACACACCTCCACTCTCAGTGTGAGAAAACTCTGTAGAATAAATCCTGATGTGTTTTCACCTGTCTTTCCAGACGAAGCGAAGACCCTGATGTTCTTCGAGGGCTGTCCTCCTCATCTCGGATGCTCCATCAAGCTGCGTGGAGCTTCAGAGTACGAGCTGGCCCGGGTGAAGGAGATCATCATGCTCATGGTGTGTGTGGCCTACCACTCCCAGCTGGAGATCTCTTTCCTCATGGACGAGTTTGCCATGCCGCCCAGCTTGGCCCAGAGCACCTCGTTCCCCTGCCTGCTGGAGGGCGCCTCCACAGAGGAGGAGGATGGAGAGATGAGAGGGAAAGAGACAAATGGAGACAGAGAGGAGAAGACTGCAGTGAGCGAAGACTCTGCACAGGGAGGACAACCTGAGGAAGAATGCGGAAAGGAGGAGGAGTCCAAAAACGGAGAAACAGACACTCTCCAAGAAAAGCAGAACCCCAACACACCCTCCGCTGTCCAAGAGGAGGAGGCTGTTAACAGAGAGACAATTACCTCCTCGCCATTTTCTAGTACCCTCGCACCACCTCTGTCTGTCTCTCCTCCATTCCTCATGGAGGACGACCAGGAGATGAGCTCGGACACTCTCGTCGGAGCATCTGAGGGGGAGACGGGGGAAGAGGTCAGCCTGGTGAAGGAGGAGGATGAAGGGGACGGTTCAGAGACGACAACGACTCCCAGGCTGTTCCGAGACCCTCTGCAGGATGACACGGGGATGTTTGTGGCCGAACAGGTGGCTTCATCTGACGACCGTCTCAAGTCCATCACTGCTGTCTTCAAGCAAGAGCTCAAGGACATCATCCTGTGCATCTCGCCCTTCATCACATTTAGAGAACCATTTCTTCTCATGCCTGCTGGCATGCACTGTCCCAGCAGGGATTACTTCCCCGAACAGGTACTGAGCTTCATGTTGTCTGTTCTGTTTACATTTACTCAAAGGATGAGTTCAGTTTGTTTCAACCTGGACACTGTTTTCATGCTATTGTGTCTGAGTGACTGATGGGAACAGCAATTTTTAAGTCTGGTCCAGTATTGAGCGAGAGCGCTTCAGCCAGCAGCCACATGTTCACACAGTCTATATATGTCCACTAAAAGTGTTTGTTTTTGTCACTGACAGGCTCAGATTGTTCTAAGTGTCCGTGATAATCCGACGATAATGTACTTGATTATCGCCTCAGTTAGTCAGAAAATATTTCATCCCAGTTTCTCAGCATCCAAGGGAACTCTTCAGATGTCTTGTTCTGTCTGACCATCGGTCCAAAACTCAGAAATATTCCATTTCCAGTGACATAAAACAGAAATAAGTAGAGAATCTTGATATTTGAGAGGATGAAAACAGCATATTTTGGCTTTTATAGCTTTTAAAATGACTTCAACAATTAATCAGTTATCAAAATGTGTATTTCAGTATGAATGGCTGCGGCTCTAGACTGTGATTATTTGTACAATGGTTACCTGTGTTTTCCCTGTCCTGTAGGTCTACCTATCTCCTCTCCTCAACAAGGATTTCAAAGAACTGGACGGGCGTAGAAAGCGGCAGCTCCTTAAAGACTCCGCCCCCTCCTCTTTGGTTAGCGGACAGACCAACGGCACCCCGCAGCCGAAGCCCATCGATGTCCTGCCCTCCCACAGTCTCACCAGCACCCGCATCATAGAGCAGCTGAGCGGCAGCCAGGATCTGGCCAAGATGCTGGCAGACTACAGAGCAAAGGGAGGTCGTATTCGACAGAGAGAAGTTACCACTGACCTCTTCGGCAGCGGCGGCGCTGCAGCTCCTGTCACAGCCCAGAGCAAGGCGGCGGACGTACCAGTGAAGGCACCGGTGAAGGCTGACAGCGAAGAGGAGAAGACAAGTAAACTGAATGACATGAGCTGGGCCCCCAAGGTGAGCAGTGCTGATGTAACAGCTTCTCATAAACAAACAAAGGCTTACATGCTGTTAATCACCAGAACAAATTGTGAATATCATTTCCTCACTCAAACATCTGAAAAGAAGATTTTTGCAACATTTTGAAACTTGAGGTTCTGAAGGACAGGGGTGATGTGAATGGGTGAGCAGACGGGCAGCAGAGTTCTAGATGTACTGGAGTTTATTTAGGAGTTTGTAAAGAATGCTGTTACAGTAGTCAGTTCTGGTTGTAATGAAGGCATGGATGAGAGTTTCAGCAGCAGTGGGGGAGAGCGATGTCTTTTAGGTGGAAGAAGGCAGTACTGGTGATGTGATTGACGTGTTTTTCAAAAGAGAGGTTGTTGTCGAAAAAGACTGAGGTTGTGGATGTGTTGGAGAAGAATGTAGAGTGGAATTGTCAATGGTGAGGCAGAAGTTGTGAGAGGTTTTGGTGAGGGATTTGGGACCGATGATGATCATGTATGATTTTTCACAGTTCAGTTTGAGGAAGCTGGCTTGCATCCAGGACTTAATGTTGTTGAGGCAGGTGGTCAGAGTGTACTGAGTTTCAGTGGTGATGGATGTAATGGAGATGTAAAGCTGGATTTCATGACCGTAGCAGTGGAAGTTGAAACCATGGCTGCAAATGATTTTGCCAGGGGGGAGCATGTAAAGGATGAATAGGAAGGGACCAAGCACCGAACCCTGGGGGACGCCTTGGGACAGATGAGCAAAGGAGGAAGTGCAGTTGTTGATATTGCAGTACTGGCTGAGGGAAGATTCGAGACAGGAAATGAGAATTGCGTTGTTGATTGTGTCAAAGGCTGCAGTGAGGTCAAAAAGGATGAGAATTGAGAGGTGACCGGAGTCTGAGGAGAGGAGGAGATCATTGGTGACTTTGAGGAGGGCGGTGTCTGTGCTGAATATTTACATGACATACTGAAAGGCGGTTCAGTTTCCTGAACAGTGGAACAGAGGGCTATGTATTTGCCCAAACAATATTACCATAAGTCAAATAGGGATAAATAATATAAAGTTAATAAACCTGAAACATTTACAAAACTTCGTCATTTATAATTCGTGTCCTCAGCACCACATTTTACCACGACACACACAGACTCACAAGGTGAAAACAATACCAGCCGTAGCAACGTTTTTGTGGCTGGTTAAAACAACTGTGTATTTAAACTATAAATACATTTAAAGTACAGATACTTTGGATGTTAATGTTACAGGGTTATTGCACAAGGATTGTTCCTGACTCTGTGCATACAGTGCTAAGTGTTTCTGTCAGAGTGATGGCCTCAGGTAAAACTTAGCCTTGACGTAAAACTCCCAACAAAACCTGATGTTTAAATGCTGCCCCAAACATTATGTCACAGTGAACGCCTACAAAACTATCTGCTTGCAAAATATAAGTAGAGCATTTCCATTTCCATCATCTTCAGTCCTCCTGCTGAATAATAACACGTCGTTAAAGCATCTCCTCTGTGTACCATCCACTTTTTAAAAGCACTGGTTTCAGATTAGATCTTCTCCCGTTCCTGATAATTCATTTGTAAGGGGAAACTTTGAGTGAGGTGTGTTTATGTTTTTGTGGCTCTATTTGTATCCAACATTTGACCCGTTTGTTGTTGTTGTCCTCAGCTGGACTGTCTGAACCCCACCAACCACCAGAGACTGTGTGTGCTCTTCAGCAGCTCATCAGCTCAGTCCAACAACGCACCAAACCCCTGCGTCAGTCCATGGTAAACCTGTTCATGTGGAGTGGAGCAATGAAGAACCTCACACTTTGTTTTTAATGAATTTGTAGTCACTGCGTTTGTTGTCAACAGGATTGTCACAATGGAGTTCTACGGCAAGAACGACCTCTCTCTGGGCGTGTTCCTGGAGCGGTATTGTTTCAGGTGAGACAAAATAACTATATTATTATAATGCTTTCATGAGAGTCATTATCAGAGAGAAACATCGGGGCCTATGGGGCTGGGATGTAGCAAAAAAACAAATTAAAATGTGTGTGGGAAGCTGAGTATTTAAACTTTGTGGGAGAAATTCGTAAATGTGTTGTCAGACTTGAAAATGTAGTTTCACACGAGTGAAATTTGCAAATATTTAAGTAAGCCTCACAGTTTGCTTTGCAAATGTATCTATTTGCATGTGTATGTTTTCTGCAGGCCGTCCTACCAGTGCCCCAGCATGTTCTGTGAGACTCCCATGGTGCACCACATCCGTCGGTTTGTTCACGGCAGCGGCTGCGTGCAGATTGTGTTAAAGGAGCTGGACTCTCCTGTGCCTGGTTATCAGCACACAATCCTCAACTACTCCTGGTGTCGTATCTGCAAACAGGTCAGTAAGAACATCACATAATGTTTAACATTAACATAGAGCTTCAGTATCATCACTAAATGTTTTGTGATAGTTTACTCCAAAGGGCGATTTCTCAGTGAAAGCATTGCAGTCGCTGCTAGCACCACTCTCTGCTCTGTCTCGAGATCCAATTCATAAAACGATATTACAGCGCAAACAAGTCCGTAAAGTTTTGCAGTACAATTGACCTTTGTTTTTGTTTGATTGCAGTTACTCATGTGGTAAAATATAAATATTGCAGTTGTGCCAAGAACACATTAATGCACAACAATGAGAGAGAGAAATAAGCAAACTGATATTTTCAGATGGCGAGTCCTGACCGACGAGGTGAAGAGACATTCCTCAAAACGTCAGGCAAGAAATTTAAACACGACAGAGAGAAATCGTATTTGGAATTTCCCAGTCTGTCAGTGTGTTTTAGTGACGTCCAACTCTCTGAAGATGCTAATGATTTTACTGCGTCTGGCTATTAGCGCTGATTTTTGTGGATTGCCTGTTGGACATTGAAGCTCATTTGCATAGAAAGGAGCCACATATATGCACATTATCTCACTGAATACTTGGAAATAGCACAGGAGCACAGAGACACTGTTGGAGCTCCTCACCCTGTCTCTAAGGCTGAGCCCAGACACCCTTAAAAAATCTTTCTTATTAAAGAGTCATGGAATGTTGTCCATGAAAATGTGTTTGAACCCTGGCAGTGATCCGTCAGCTCAACAATGAAAATGTGACATGAGCTGTTTTTTACTACAATAACTGAACAAAATGTTTTTAGTTTGTGTTTGTCCTCAGTCAGGTTCTTCTTGTTCTTTGTCAGCTGAATCAGTTTACACAGTGCTGTTGACGAGTTCACCGAATGTTTCAACCAACAGTCAAACAACTTCATTTGCTTTCCCATTGTCTCTGAAACAGACACCTGAAGGGCCCACGAGTAAACACATTAACATACCCACAGTGTTTTCTGGGTCTGACTGTGACAGCAACATTTAAATATCACTAACTCAACAGATAAAAAGAGGACGCCACTGATGGCAACCAAAAGACAAGAACTGGCACTTGCTAATTTCTCAAAATGGCTGCAAGTGGCAACCTGGACACAGTACCTTATGTCTGAATGACTGGAGTGAAACTAAATGTTAATTGAGTCTGATTATCAGGCTAAACTTCCCTTTGTTACACTCAGTCTCTGCCTCTTTTTATCTTAAGGTGACACCAGTGGTGCCCCTGTCCAACGACTCGTGGTCCATGTCTTTCGCCAAATACCTGGAGCTTCGCTTCTACGGCCACCAGTACACCAGGAGGGCTAATGCCGAGCCGTGTGGACACTCCATCCACCAAGACTACCACCAGTACTTCTCATACAACCAGATGGTGGCTTCCTTCAGGTGCGTCCGTTTACTCTGTTCTCCATTCACCTGCTGCTGAATCAGACAAAGGACGTACCCAGAATCAAATTAATAAATGACTATAAAGTATTTATATTGAGAAAATCTTCCTCTAGATCCTGTTGATGCTGGTTTGTGTCATTAGTTATTCATTCATCATTTACCTCCGTCTCTCTCCTCCTCAGCTACACGTCTGTTCGCATGTTGGAGATTTGTCTTCCTCGTCCTAAGATCTTCATCAGGAACCTGGGACCCTCTAAAACCAACCTGCAGCAGGACCTGAAGGACTTCTCTCTTAAGTAAGTACGGGGCAGCTGTGGCTCAGATATAGAGCAGGTCGTCCACAAATTGGAAGATCGGCAGTTCGACCCCCGGCACTTCCAATCTGTATGTCGAAGTATTCTTGGGCAAGATACTGAACCCCAAATTGCTCCCAACGGCTACTTGTTACTGAGTAGCAGGTGGCCACCAGTGTGTGAATGTGTGTGTGAATGGATGAATGTGACTCAGTAGTGTAAAAACATTTCGTGTGGTCGGAAGACTAGAAAGGCGCTTTACAAGTGCAGTCCGTCCATTTAAATGACAGAGCTCATGAGTCTGCATTCATTTTATACACCTCAAACACACAGAGAGACACCAGAGAATTATGCACTGTGACCAGTAGATCCCATTGAAACAACAATAATGTTAAAAAGAATGCATCAAAATGGTGTATCCCTTTGGGAGTGTAGATGCGCTCAGGAAAATTTCATGGACGTCTGCCCATTAGATTATCTTGGGTTTAAAGTTTATTTTTTGAGACGAGGAAGTAAAAGGTAAAAGTAAAGTAAATTTGCTCAGGAAACTCACGGCAATATGTCCAGCAACTTTTAAAATGACTAGTGTGCAACTGGAATATTTATAGACTCATGCAGGGGTCGTTAGTGAGACCAGAATTATACACAGCTGATTTTATTGAACTCTGGCCTTTAGTTGTTGATGTCTTCATATCGAGGGTCTAAGAGCTGCAACTAATGTTTATTATGTGTGTGTGCTGCATGAGTGGAAAATGTGTGCAGGTGTTTTAAAGGTGCATAAAAGCAAAACAAAGCACTAAAGCAATATAACCAAACCAAAGAGGGGCAGAGAGATGCAGCAGCAAAGTCCAGGGTCAAACAGAGTCAGGCCACCATCTGCACACACGCCTCAGTAACCTGGAGCAGGTGTTTCCAGGTGTCCTTATAATCACCTGCCTGCAAAGAAAGAGCACACAGACAGGTGAATCCCACAGCATAGAGATGACAGCCCAGCAGTTATTTCACTAACAGAATAAATATAAATGGTAAATACAGCAGTGAACAGCAGTGGAAAGAACTACAGTTCATAAAATATAAATAAATAGACTTTGGTCTAAAGAAGAGATTTAAATGCTTTCTGGTCTCTGAAGTTTTGTTGTTGTTGTCAGTCCATGTGAAGTTGAGCCTGGTCCAAACTAACAGTCTGGTTACTTCACTTTCATTCTGTGGTTTTTGTTTCTTGACCTGACTCTGTCCACTGTCTCCCTCCGCTCTCTCCTCAGAGTGAGTCAGGTGTACCTCGCCATAGATGACCGCCTCACCTCCCTCAAGACCGACACCTTCAGTAAGACGAGAGAGGAAAAGATGGAGGACCTCTTCGCTCAGAAAGACGTAGGTGTTTGTTTGTTTTTTTTACCTCTAGTGTGTGTGTCAGTATCTCTGGGTTCAGCTGTAGTTGCATCAGCTCATCGTGTGTGTGTATGGTGTGTGTGTAGATGGAGGAGGCGGAGCTGCGGAGCTGGATCGAGAAGCTTCAGGTGCGACTACAAGCCTGCGGTGTGGATTCTCCTCAGCAGGTTCAGGCGGTTCTGGAGTCGCTGGTGATGAAGAAACAGAGTCTGTGTGAGATGTTACAGTCCTGGAACAGCAGGTCAGAGTCAACAAGGACCTCTTACAGTGGATGTTATTTATCAGCATTTATATATATATTTTTCACATTGTGTATATTTTGGATTTGAACCTTATTTATATTTCATATTTATATTTGCACTCTTTCCTACTTTTTTATTCAACGTCTGCACAACAGTGTCCCTCTGGATGAACAATAATAGAAAGTAAATAGATAAATATGATAAAATAATAATAACAACAATAAATATTAATAACACAAAGATCTGTCTTATTTTAACAAAATAAAGAAAAACAAGAAAATAAAATCGGTGGAAAAACAAACATGACTTCTCCAAGGTGATGATGGAGATTGATGTTAGGATAATTGGTAAGAGGTGGCAGATCTTCTCCTCCTCCTCCTCCTCCTTCTTCTTCTACTACTGCTGCTGCTGCTTCTTGTACATACGGCATACGTTTTTCTTAGCTGTATTTAAGCTGTCGTTGTAAATCTGATTTGTATTTTATTGTAGTATATCTGAGAGTCACTTGGACTCCTCATCTCCTCTGTAGTCATCCCTCTGTTGCCTCTCTCCCTCTCAGGCTGCAGGACTTGTTCCAGCAGGAGAAAGGCAGGAAGCGTCTGTCTGTCCCTCCCAGCCCGGGCAGACACAGACAGACCGCCGCTGACGACAGCAAGGTCGGTAACTTCATCCATCACGTTTACATCACAATAAGTGACTTGGTCACTGAGTCAGCATTCCTCTAGTCACTTGAATTCTTCAGTAGCATGTAATCCAGGAGTTTCTTCTAATGGGGTTTTAAAGAAGGTGTTTTTTTTCTCAGCCAAATTTCACCTGGAGAAAGCCAAGTTCTTGGCCGTGTGTCGGTTTCTACACGTGCAGATGTGCAGGACAGACGGAGGAAATATTACTATGACAGCAGAGCATCAGAACAAAAGAGAAGACAATTACACATAGCGACACATCTTCAAATTTAAAATGATTAAACCTCAAGTCGGACTAAATTCGGATCAGAGTTCTTTGCTGCAGGTCACACCGCTTTCTCTCCTCTTGCTCTCTGTTCATATCCATACAGTCTGCCACAAAATAAAAAACAAAATGAAAGTAATGGCTCCAAAATCAGGCCGTGGGAACGCTGGAAATCTGATCTGCATGTGCAGACAGTCACCAAGTTTAGAGCTGCAACGATATTTACGATTAATTAGTCACTTTTCAAGCAAAAATGTGACAGTTCGGATTCTCAAATGTGAGACTTTGCTGCTTTTCTTGGTCTCACAGTGATGTAAATTTAATATTTTGGGGGTTTGGGCTGTCGGTCAGACAAAACAGGACAGCTGCAGGACACTGCGATTTATCAGGTCATTGAGAAAATACTCAGCAGATTAACTGATACCTAAATTAATCATTAAATGAAGCAGTGAACAAGTTACTGACGTGGATGTAAACACATCTGGTTTGCTGTGACCTCAACTCATTCAGTTTTGATTCAGGATGATGAATCTCACCTGTTTTCATTTATGTAACAGAGCACTCTGGACTCGTCTCCTCGTAACCCGTCTCCTGTGGTGCAGAACGGTGACAAAGGTGAGTTACCTGTCTCAGACCTGACTCCTGGTTGATTGTGACTGAGTGAAGAACGAGTGTTGATGAGCTGATGTGTTTTCACTGACAGAGGACCGTCACCTCTGCACGCTGCCCTCCACTGCCTCCTCCTCCTCCATGCTGCCGTCACCAGCCGAGCCAGGAACAGAACCGTTCACACCTGGTCCCTCCTTCACTGAGCAGGACTCTCTGAGCATCCCTGAAGGTACACATACACACACACACACACACACACACACACACACACACACACCTCTGCAGTATCTGTGTGATGTGTCTAAACTCTGTGTTTGCCTGTCATCAGACGTGTTTGACGGACACCTGCTGGGCTCCACTGACAGCCAGGTGAAGGAGAAGTCCACCATGAAAGCCATCCTTGCCAATTTCCTGCCTGGAAACAGCTACAACCCCATCCCCTTCCCTTTGTAAGTGACGCTGGAGGAGGCTGCACACACAGTTATTACAAGCTTCACTGGTTTGTCTCTGACTGTCATGTGATCTGTGTCGACAGCGACCCGGACAAACACTACCTGATGTACGAACATGAGCGAGTTCCCATCGCAGTGTGTGAGAGAGAGCCAAGCTCCATCATCGCCTTCGCTCTCAGGTGAGGCTGCACAGTATATCGTTTCTCTTATGCAATGTGAACTAGCACGATAAACACATCATGAAAGACTTTTATTGGTGTCGTTTGTGTTATTGTGTAATTTTTATACAAGTAATATTCACACTAGTTTACATAAACAGTTTGATGGTATTTCTTGATCTTTGAACAGTTTTGTGTGAAAGGAATTAAAGGCCTGTCCCAAATATAGGCCTGTTTAGTTTAGTGATGTAAGCAAATAATAGCCTGGGGATAGTAGTAAGTCTTACGGTAAATGTGTCACATGTTGCCTTCCAGCTGTAAGGAGTATAAAACGGCGCTGGATGATCTGTCCAAGGCGTCAAACACAGGCGGAGAGGAAACTCCACAGGTCTCCAGGTACGAAGGATTCATGTTGAACTTTGAGGTGGTGTTTGAAACTCTCAGGAACAAATGATGGAAGCTAAATACATTTACTCAAGTTCTGAACTTTTTACGCACCTTTATTTGAGCATTCTTAATTTGACATTACATTATACATCTACTCCATTACATCTCAGAGGGAAATACTGTACTTTTTACTCTGCTACATATATCTGACAGCTTTAGTTACTTTACTGATTACAATTTTACAAATAAAACATAATTAGTTTATAAAGTATGATGCTCTGCTTCAGATTAAAGTCGCCAGCTGTACCTAAAGTAGCAAAGAAAAGCTCCACTTTCACCAACTGCAACATTAAAATGCTGGTGACATGTTTAAGCATCATAATAATATGATACAACTGTTTGAAAGGGACCCATCTACCCAATAATTACTTTTACTTTAATACTTAAAGTACATGTTGCTGTTGATACTTTCTTCACAAGTCAAATCTTAAATCCAAGAGTTTTATGTTTTATGAATATTTTTAAAGAGCAGTGTTGCTACTTTAACTTAAGTAAAGGACACTAAAAGTATTTCTTTCACAGCTGTCAGGAGTTGTGCAAATACATTATTAAATTAAAATATATCAGGACAGATTCACAAGATGTATTGCAGAGATTTTAGTTAACTTTTAGCTGCCTGTAAATAAATAGGAAAAACACATTCAACAAAGCAGGAAGGATTAAAATGTTTTGGCCATGTAAACTTTGTCATGCAGAAGTTAAAGCTTCATTAATTTCACTATAAAAAAAACTTTCAACTGTTCAACTGAAGAAATAATCACGTGTTAAGAATGCACAGAAGAGCTGACATATTTTCTTGTTTCCTCCTCAGCGCTGGGGAGAGTCGTGCGAAGAGCAGTCCTGCCAGGCCCAGTGAGTCGGCCTCATCGCAGCAGAGCCGCATCAGCCTGGAGACCGACCCGCTCAGTGAGTGTTCACGTCACATGACAACTTCATTCACTGAGAATTTAAAACCATTTACATGTGAAATAATTCACTTCTATGAATGTTTTGTGCAGAGGATGCAGACCTGACAGATAAACAGAAGAAACAGACTCTGAATCCACACGTCGAGCTACGTGAGTATTTCTTCCTCTGATATTTATTTATCCTCCAGAAGAAGGATTCAGATTCTTTACTGAAGTTGCAGTACTAGTATCACACTGTTAAAGTACTCTGTTAAAAGAGTAAAAGTTAAATAAAGATATTTTCCTCTGAGATGTGGAGGAGTAAAAATTAAATTTCATCTGTTGTCACATTTGCAGAATTCTCAGACGCCAACGCCAAGTTTTACTGTCGGATCTACTACGCCGAGGAGTTCCACAAGATGCGCGAGGAGATCATGGAGAGCACCGAGGAGGACTTTGTGCGCTCGCTGTCCCACTGTGTCAACTGGCAGGCTCGGGGAGGGAAATCTGGAGCTGTGTTCTACGCAACAGAAGGTTGTGATATTTAATATATCACAGATTAATGTGACTTCTGTCACTGCAGGCCATACTAGCTTTTGTTTGGTCTGCATGACTTAGCTATTTGGGATTAGTAGGACCTGATAAGTACAGAGTGTAGTATGTTGGTTTGTGGTCTCATTTTCTAGGTTTGTGCTGTAAGATCAGGTTTATTGGTTATAGGAGGTTTTTGCAGTTTAAAGAAAGTTGCTTATGTCAGTCTATATTTTTATTATTGTCAACAAATCCCATAAAAAGACCAAAACATGGTAATAACAGGAACTGTCTCCCCTCCTGTGTCTCAGATGACCGGTTCATCCTGAAGCAGATGCCCAGACTGGAGGTTCAGTCCTTCCTCGACTTCGCACCTCATTATTTCACCTACATCACCGGAGCTGTGCAGCAGAAAGTACGCACCATACAAGTTTCTATCAGGGGTTTACTCACTAAATTTAAATAATTAACAAACCACTTTCTGTCCCACAGCGGCCGACTGCGCTGGCGAAGATCCTGGGTGTTTACAGGATTGGTTACAAGAACTCCCAGAACAACACAGAGAAGAAACTGGACCTGCTGGTGATGGAGAATCTTTTCTACGGACGCAAGATGGCGCAGGTACGACAACATGGCAGTGGTGAAGAATCAAAAGTAAAAGTACTCTTAGTGCGATGAAATGTTAACTGTCAGTGTTTTACTGTGATATCTGATGATTTTAGATTAATATTAATATTAAATTTGTTCTTAGTAAATAAAGACAGTGACACATTTCTATAAAATAACCAGTACATGTGCACAAACTCATCGACACACCTTTGGTCTTCCTCCTGCAGGTGTTTGACCTCAAAGGTTCTCTGAGGAACCGTAACGTGAAGACGGACTCGGGGAAGGAAAGCTGTGAGGTGGTTCTTCTGGACGAGAACCTTCTGAAGTTGATCCACGACAACCCGCTGTACATCCGCTCCCACTGTAAGGCCATCCTGAGAGCCGCCATACACAGCGACGCCTACTTCCTATCCAGCCACCTCATCATCGACTACTCGCTGCTGGTGGGGCGCGACGACGCCACCGATCAGCTGGTGGTCGGGATCATAGGTGAGAGGAGGAGGAGGGTAGTAACTCTGTTTCACCTGTTAATATTTATGGTTTTTGAACATTTTTCTGGTGACGTCTCTGTAACAGTTTTCCATCTGCTGTTTCCTGCAGATTATATCAGGACATTTACCTGGGACAAGAGACTGGAGATGGTCGTCAAATCCACTGGAATCCTGGGAGGTCAAGGTGAGTCTTCATCAGTGCTCTATTGGTATCAGGTAACTTGAAGGGTCCTGGTATTGTAATTTTTTAACCCATACCCAACCCTACTGTGGAAACAGTGAAACATATTTGTTCATTTGTTTGAGTCGGTACGTATCTTGGTTTGTAACAGCCAGACTATTCTGCGAGCTCATGTTTCATTTACTCTGGCAGATGCGTTTTGTCCCCCTCCAGTTAAGACAGATTTCCAACTAACCTGGCCCGGGTTCGGCCCATCACAATATGGGGACAGAGGAGCATCACACATGACAGATTTCACTCTGATTGGTTGTAACTGCCTCCAGTCTCCAACACACCGGGCTCACGGAACGAAGATCAATTCTCTCACCTCAAATGTTTTCAGAAACATATTTTAGTGCACTGGTTGTGACCAGGACACCATATTGTTCCTTCTTTAAAACAGACCAAGCACTGCCTCGTCTTGCACTAGTTGTTGATCAGAGTAACGAGTTGCGTTGCTAGAGGCATTTTGCACTTGTTGAAAACAAATAAACTGAGAGCTCCCAGATTATTTCACATCTGTGACTTCATCACACAAAAGAAGATTTCTGTGCTGAAGCTGAGAAAGACCATGCTTACAATGTTTTTTTAAAGTGATTATCTCAGGATCAAAAGTTTATTATCTCGACATAACGCAGCTCGTTTTCTTATGACAACGGGTTAAATTACCTTTATTTTTGAGAAAAAAAGACTTGTTCTCTTGATCACGTGATAATTATGGAGAATTCACATGACCCTACTGTGATACTACTTTGTGAATGTTGTTTCCTGTCTGTGACGTCGTGTTGTCTGCGTCTCCTTCAGGGAAGATGCCCACTGTGGTCTCTCCGGAGCTGTACAGAGCTCGATTCTGCGAGGCCATGGACAAATACTTCCTGATGGTACCTGACCACTGGACCGGCCTGGGCATCAACTGCTGAGCAGTGTGACATGTCTGAGTGCATTTTAAACACAGACCCACAGGTACTCACTCTGCTCAGTCTGTGAGTTCACCACAAGCACACTGGACTCTGTAAATGTTTGTGCAGACTGTAAATAGACGAGTACACAGCACAGAATCATTCCGCCGGAGCAGCGACACTCTGCAGCATTAACGCGACAGATTAGACCAGTTTTTATCTTTTCAGTATTATCACTTTATAATTTATCCTCTTCCAAAGAGGCTTCGTTCTTTTATCGGTGCCATGAGTCCAAACTGTTTCAAGAGGACCCGCTGAAAAGTTTCAGTCTTGTGTTTATAGTTTGGTAAACAAACTAATTTGTGTAATTTAAAGTTTGTAAATGTACAGAGATGATGTAACTATTAAAAGATTATTAACTCTGATCTGTTCAAGATTTTATCTGTTTGTTTTTGGAGTTAATGAAGCAGAGATGAGAAACATCAGATGTGATATAAAGACACTGCAGCACATGTCAAATAATAGGTTAATGATATGACCAGAGAGGTGGCATTTAATTAACACTTTCAATAATC
Organism: Epinephelus moara; assembly: GCF_006386435.1. Lineage (NCBI taxonomy): Eukaryota > Metazoa > Chordata > Actinopteri > Perciformes > Serranidae > Epinephelus > Epinephelus moara. Next base: position 2,594,314 of record NC_065512.1, read on the forward strand.
AATTTAAATATTAAGTCATTTATTGAGCAAAAACTGCAAATATTTTCTGTTTTAATTTTAAGAAATGTGAAGATTTGCTGCTTTTGTGTTTTTATAATCAGTTTAAATTAAATATTTTGGACTGTTTGACAAACAAAACAAGAATTTGAAGATATCACCTCGTCATTTTCACTATTTTCTGTCTTTTTATGTACAAAATTCAATTTGGTTAAAGGTCCAGTGTGCAGGATTTAGGAGCATATTTTGGCAGAAATGTAATATCAAAAGTTTTCTCTAGTGTATAATCACCTGAAAATAAGAATCGTGTTCTCGTTACCTCAGAATGAGCCGTTTATATCTACATAGGGAGCAAGTCCTCGCCTACAGAGATCACCATGTTGCCACAAATACATATACAATTTAATTTTCCATAATACTGAGCGTGAGTTCCCTTCCCCTAATGAAAAGGCTTTTTTCTCTCAGTCTGTTGGTTGTTAAAAGAGTTAATAATAATAATAATCTAATTTCCAAATGAACAGTGAAATGGTAAAATCCTCCTCATCAGCTTCAGCAGCAAGAACGTTCATTTTCAAAGCAACACAAGACAAAAACATTTTTCTTTTATAATGTGGAGAATGAAATGGAAAATAAAAACAGCACAACAGTAACTTCAGATTTTTTATAATTGTACAATTTATATAAAACAAAGGGAAGCTGACAAACAGCCCTCAGCATGTCGTACTGCATCAGGAACTGGTATGAAAATCATCAGACACATGACGATAGCGATTGTCAGGACTGGTGAAGCTCATCTCTGGTAGAATAATAACAATAATAATAATAATAATAATAATAATACTGGCAGACAGATTCAGTCTCTCAGCGGACCTTCAGCTCAGGGACAGAACAACAGTGTGCTTGTTAACAACGTGTGCTTATCAGTCGTCTCCATTTCAGTCCAACTGCAGCTAGCAGGGTTCTGGGTTTAAAATAAGATCATTAATATTCACAACTTTTAGTCTGGAGCTCAAATAAAAACCTTCAGGATGGAGACGTCACTTAAAAATCATCTGTGATGGAGAGTTCATACAAAGCTTTACGTCAACATTATATACAAAAGCAGTTTAATTTCATATCAGTACCTAAAGCTAACTCTCTCTCTCTCTCTCTCTCACACACACACACACACACACACACACACACAGACAACTTAAAGGATGAGTCTGAAGATATTCTTGTTCTTATCGTTTACAAATCCCGCGAAAAGACAAAACAAGTCTGATGTCTGCGTCCATAGAGCTAAAAACACGTTCCTTCATTACGATTAACGGCGGCATTGTAGTTTATTTAAAATTGATCCCACACACTGTCCTGATGCCACAAATACTCACTTCAGTACCAAATGTAGATTAATCCGCCGCTGAAAATAGTCCCCAATAAATTTAATTGCTCCTGAGAGTAACGTTTGCTAAGTATGGAGACCCTCTCTGCCAGTGTGATGAGGAAAATAAAAAAAGATCCTGTGAGTCACTACAATGACAAACGTTAGTGTCTCAAAATAATAATAAACTTTCTCATAATTAGGTAGAATCTCCTTATTTTATTGATCGAGTTAGTTTCTCATTATTTTGAGATGCAACTTGGAAAAATGTAGTTACTATTTCAGTCTGAGTTAGTATCTCAAATAAATGATTTAATTTCTTATTATTTTGAGACACAATTTTAAAATAATGACTTACCTCAAAAAATGAAGTATTTCAAAATGAGAAAGTTTGTTAAAATGAGTTAGTTTGTCAAAATATTGAGTTAGTATTTCAAAACAAATAAATACCGTCATTATTCTGAGAAAATTTCCTCTCTACGACTCACAGGATCTTTTTTTCATCACACTGGTGGAAATGCGCCTCCACAGCTAAAGCTACACTGAAAAGCTGTTTTAAGAAATGATAAAAACATTTTTTTATATATTCAAACTAAGTTTTTTTTGACTCAAACATTTGTGTCTTCATTGGAAATCAAGAGCCACAGAAAGTATCAATAGACAGACACATTGATTGTTTCGCAGGGATTTGTTGACAATAAAAATACAGAATATCAGCAGCCTTCAGGAGAGAAAACATCGGAGTGAGACATTATTTCAACAAAAAAAAAAACATCTGCATAATGGTCAACTCACGCAGAGCAAACTCCTCTAAACTCTGTCATTGAATGTGACATAACCGACCACATTATGCTCAAAATATTAAAGGATCAGTTCACTAAATAACTGCAACAAAAACCCAGACACTTGGAATGTTGTGGTGTCGAGTCGTGCAGATAGTTTTTGTTTTAGTTGTCCAGATTTTAAGATTTCTGCCTCAAAACAAACAACGTCCTGATTAATCTGGATTCTCCACAGAGCTAACTGAAGACAGGGCTGCAGCTAATTAACACTTTCATCATTGATTCACCTGGTAATTATTTTCACCATCAGTAAATTTATTGATAAAAACAACAACATGAAAGTTGATGACAAGTTTCCAAAGTCAGCATATTGTCGTGCTTTTGGCTCCTGGAGTAAACTAGGCTAATCTGTCTGTATGTACGAGGGTGGAAATCACTTAACAGGACGAGGACTGTTTCTGCACTTCACTTCAGCACGTGAGTACTATATACGAATCTGCCATGTTTGTTATTTGTCAAGTGAAAATTCTGACGTCAGTTATCTTCCATATTTATCCAAACACAGACGTCATGTGATAATATCAGTCCTGTATGAATCAGCGCCTTGTTTATTTGGCATCTCTTATTTTGTTTGTTTCCTCCACGCTTTTTTCCTGCCGCTTTCTGGCAGTGTTTCAGGTGCAAATTCATCGCTCTTGTTCAGGAAGCAGACGTTGCCCAGAGCCTTGACATCATATCTGGAAGATAATGTCAGTAAATTCTGGTAAAATACAGAGAGTCAAAAATGCACAAAAAATAAGCAGCTAAATTATTTTTTTTTATTTTGGTCGTAGCAGAAATTTGAGGCAAATATCTGAAAAGCTGGACAAACCTGCACAGCTCAGTACCTCCAGGGTTCAGTGATTTTAATGAGCTGATCCTTTAATTACAGGAATATTATATTTCTAACAAAGGACTTGTTGTAAAAGAAAAATGAGTGGACATCAAGGCACTGGACACATTAGAGACAATGGCACATAGCTGGTAGGTAGACAACAGAGGGGAGGAGGGGGAGGGGAGTGGTCAAGGCCCTGTGTTACTTTACATTGTAAGTGCTGGCAGTATTTGTACCATCATGTAAGAGATAATAAATACCACAACCAACTGAGGGAGGCCGAACAGAGCTTCAGGAATTTGGTCTTTAAGGAGAGTCTGGGCTGCGTGACCAGACATCAGAGCTGCCCAGGTGGGAACAGGTCACCAGTGGCTAATCTGAGGGCTGCACTATGAAGCAAGTTCAACACAGTCAGGCTGTCTGGGCCTCAGCTGGCTCGACAAACCCTAAAAGAGATAACGGGTACCAAGAGGGTGGTTATCAAGGTCTCTGTTAACCAAGGCTTTCTTCTTCAGGCTCTTCCAGACTTTAGAAATGTTACCAGACCGAATGGATCAAATCCTGATAGCGACACCAGTCATTTCACAGATGTGTCCACTGGTTTACAGATGTCTCTTTCACAATGTAAGTCAATGGGGAAACTGTTTTTGAGCCCAATTTATATTTGTTTTTATGGGTCTAACGACAGAGATGTTTGTGTGATGTTGTTAGGCCCAAGTAACAGCTTGGTTTTGGATGTTAGCCGCTGCTGCTGTGTTAGCTTGATGTTGAACTGACCATTCAGAGACGGCAGTAACAGAAAGTCTGCTGATCCAACTGGGAGTCGGGTCGGTCCAGGATCAGACCTCCAGAACAAAACGGATCAAATGCAGGTATCGGGTAGATGTTTTGATACCAATTGGTACTTAGCTTACAGCCCAACTTCAGAGGCATTACTAATGTAATGTTTTGGCTCAACATGTTTGCATCTATTACACATTTCCTCAGCTGAGAATCTGTATCGCTTATAGATCGACTATTGATTACAGAATGATGCTATTATCAAAGGAGTTGATGAGAGAAAGATGGGTTTTTTTAGCCAGTTTAAATCCAAAGCTCAACAAAAACTGGCTCCAGTCAGCTTCAGTCTGCAGCATTAAGTTACCATGACCATCTTCATAACATGGAAGACTCTTCAGACTCAACACGACTCTCTAACCTGCTGATCTTACTTCACAGTGCAGCCCTCAGGTCGACAGGTGGGGAGGAACATGGAGTCTAAACAGTGCAGGAGGCCGACAGAGGCCGCAGGATAAAATGCATAAATCTCAGTCTCAGTTCACATCTGCACAAACCCTGTGTTCAGTCAGTGGGTACGTCCTGAGTCCCTCGTCTGATCGCTACTCAACTACAATTTGATTTAAAATTTATTTACAAAATATTAAGTTTACCTAAAACATTGAAGCTACTTTATCATTCCTATAAGACACTGTCATTATAATCTGAGTTATTTAAAAATGAATTTACAAACAGATTATCAATAAACACAAATAAGAATTTTAATTAAAAAATTGGTCGCTGCTGGTAGAAACTGCTCGCATGGATTCACCCTGACGTCTCCTCGCCCAAATAAGGGAATCAAGATGTACCCAGTGTGTCGTGTCCTCGTTTTCATGAACAATATTTAAACTACTAAACCTCGACATTCCAGCCACAGTTCATCAAAACCTAAAATCCAAATTTGTGCTTCAGTTGTTAACAGTTAAAAATGTTAATTATTTACGTGTGGAAGTCAAATATTTGGTACAACAACAAGCCAAAATCATAAAAAGGTTAAACGGACACTCAGCTGTCTTCATGGTCGACTTCATTTTGTACAAACAGTTAAAAATGGCTTCTTTTTTTAAGACAAAACGAGTCTCCGAGGCGAGTTGCTGTGCCATGCAGAGACTGAAGTACCGAGGTCGGTTTGGATTTAAGCACCCGTGAGTAGAAAGAACAAATCGTGGTGTGAGTCAACACAAGCATGCAGACCCGAACCAGAACTGGTCCGGATCAAATTCTTCGTCACCGTGGAGCATCTTACTCGGCTGCAGTAGTCAGTCCGGGGCAGTGCGGCTGCTCCGCTCATTGTTTTTTGGAAAAAGGGCACTAAGAAAAAAAGCGCTGCGGGGTCTCCAGCCTGGTGTCACACAGGAGGCCGATTCTGTACAAGATACAGATGAAACATCCAAGCTACGTCACGACCAAATCTCCACCCTCCTCCCTCCAGAGTGCAAGTCACCAACCGAAAACTGCATCGCTCCTGGAGGGGAGGTGAAAAGTTCAGGTGCACAGCTGGAGGTAGGAGGGCAGAGAGTCGGTTCGGAGGGGTCAGAAGGTTTCCGAGTCCTCCGAGTCGTTCTCGGTGGTTCCTTCGCTGGAGGGTCCGGAGGGGTTCCTGGGGCTGCGTGGCCCCCGAGGGCCGGTGCCCGGGCCTTTACCCCCCTGGTGGGGCAGCTGCCTCAGCAGGGAGCCTGGGGAGGGAGCCCCGGAGCTGCAAGGGGAGCAGAAAGGCATCATGGTAGCCAGAATGAGAGCCAGACAGTCAGCCACCTCTCTGCTAGGAGCGCAAGCCAGAGCAGGCGTCAGACCTGAGGTAGAGAGACAGAGAGAGGAAGAGGGGGAGGGAGGGAGGGAGGGAGGGAGGAAGAAGAGCGAGACGTAGACATGGAGGAAGCGAGGAAGGCGAAGCAGAAGACAAAGGAGGGACGGAGCAGCATTCCATTAGTGTTCAGCCAGCTGACACAGTACACAGACATGAGGGGGGGGCACAGAGCACACAGAGACAACCACAGCTGACGTCCATCACTACACAACAGATACATCCAATAATAAGCAAAGAAGCAGCCTGTGGACAGTTTCAATCAGGTTCCCACTGTCACATATAGGCAGAGCGATCATGTTCTGTGAACCAGAGCACCAGAAATCCAGCTTAAAGCCTTTGCACACTGAGTCCGAAACGTTTGTCTGTCATAAAAATTTCTGAACAGGTTCGATTTTTTCCTCCGTCAGATCCTTCAGAGACGTTTGACCAAGAATCAGTGAAGAAAATGTGGCGGTGGGACACAGCTGAGACGAGACAGAGGAACGGGGCTCAGAATCATAACTCAGGTAGCTCATGTTCAACAGGTCAGATAGTCATATCCAGGTGGATGATGATGATGAAGAGGATGTGGACCGCACACAGAATGTGGAGACAGGGAGGAAGGACAGCTCCGCCCCCTCATGCAGCTGTGGGAGGGAGTGGTGAAGGCAGATAGGTAGCTCCAGTGGAGAGAGGCAAAGGAGGAAATGTGTCTTTTCATTTTGTCACATGCTGAAAATTTTCACAATGAACTGAACAATAAAACGCATCAGAATCAGTGTGACAGGTTTCTGTGTCTAACTATTTTTTTCAGAAGACAGATTTAAAAAAACGGACTCAGTGTGCAAAGGCCTTTAGCTTTGCTTCCAATTGGCCACTCTTCATGTTGCAGCAAATAAAAGCATTTTCCCCACAGACCACCATCAGAACAGACGTCTGTAAAGCTGTCGACAGACACTTGGTACTGCACACAAGGTCATTATGAAGGTTTGATATTTGGTGATCTCAGAACTAACAGGTTAATAATGTTGAGTGTTGCCATGTTTGTTTACATCACGCATCACCGAAGTTTTATATGGGCTGAGTTCTCAGGAGCGCCCTCTAGTGGTATCCTCCTGTGACATGTAGTTCAAACGTAGGTACATGAACAAAGCTGTTCATGAGGACGCTGGTTGTCTACGTGAACGTGGATAAAAAGCAAGAACATCTCTGACGTGAGGAGAAAGAGTTTTCTGTTTTTTTGTACTTCTTTCAGCCAATCACAATTGCCTTAGACAGTGCTAAACCAAGGATGCAGCATCGATGCTCTTGCTACTGTCAGGAGGGAACTGGTTTTTGCAGAACATTTGCAGGTGGGGCGGCGAGCTCTGTCATTACCATGGCTAATGCACCACAAAGATTTTACAGCATGTAGGTTGCTGAAGAGGTGGTTGTCACATTGTTGCTGGTATGTTAGTTTTCAGGCAAAATATCCGCAGGTGAGCATTTTCCCGTCACACCTCCAATGTGTTAGGCTGTCATACACACAGTCCACAGCCTGTGAGCCAGATGAGCCAGGAGCTGAAACTCACACACATTTTAATGACTTTTATAATTGAGTCAGATTTTGAAAAGATTTTATTTCCCCACAGATCTGCCTGAACCATTTTACACGTTAAAGTCTGTTGACAGGTCCTGAAGTCTAAAGTTGTGTACAGCTTTGAGTGTCTCTACAGGGAGCTGTGTGAAGTCTGTTTGGAAATGAAAACAATCTGAAGGTGGTCAAGTTGCATTGTGGGAAATGTAGGCACCAGGTCTTGACAGGGGAAAAGAATGTGTGACATTAAAGATGATATCTGAATCTGCTGCATCTGTTTTTATATATATATATTTATTATAAACTGTCCATCATAAATCAGTACTTTAAATGAAGTATTCCATTCATTAGACTTTGGCAATTAATTCATGTCATTTTCTTCCTCATCCTGTCATCTCTCTGCTGTCACTGTCAAATAAAGGCAATAAAATGTTGAAACAGTGTCTCATTTTTAAATCTTGGAATATCATCTCTAGACTCCATGAGCAGTGGGAACCCTCTTTTAAAGATTCATTTGCAGTGCACGTGGAATAAATCAAATTAAAATCATTCATTATTGCAGTTCATGCAGGAACAGAGGAAAACAGCCATGCTGACAAACGACCACTGCATGCAGCTCGAGCTGATAAAGGTCCTGGAAGAGGGGCTGGTTTAGACCTGGGTCACCCTACCGTTCTCATCCACCGTCTGAACGTTGGCTCCTCGAGACAGCAGCTCCTGGACCGCCTTCTTCAGACCGCTACGAGCCGCCAGGTGGAGAGGACTGACACACACAGAGTTAAACATGATCATGTTGATCATTTCTAGTTCATCAGATTACAGTGAGACTGAACATGTTTTTGTCATGTGATGGAGGTGTTAGAAACTCACGTTTGCAGTGCTGCATTTGTGGCATTGATGAGCGCCGTGTCAGACAGCTTCTCCAGGATCAACATCACACACTCTTCTCTTCCCTGCAGAGGACATAAAGTTACAGAGACAAAACATTAAACATTCATTCAAACCTGGTGATATTTTTGTGTGACTGACGTGTTCTGATGTTAATGTTAAATGTGTCATCAGGTCTCACATGTTGATCTCAATGAGACTTCATGAATAAAACCTTTACGCAGCAGTTCGGATTTTTGTAATGGGTATGAGGCATTTATCTATACTCAGTGTATCTACAGTAGATGTCGTCTGTACACCCCCAGTTTGGACAAGCAGGAGGACGTATCACCACCGGAGCTGAGCAATGTACTTCAGCAAAAGGTTTGTTACTATACTATGATTTTTTTTTTCATGATTTTGGACGACATGCTTCAAATCATGAAAAAAAGTCATAATATAGCATGTCGTCCAAAATCATAAAAAAAAGTCATAGTATAGCATGTCGTCCAAAATCATAAAAAAAAGTCATAGTATAGCATGTCAAAATAATCTAAACATAGACACTTAATCTGAGAGAAAACTCCTGTGTTCTGTGAGGCCAAATTATTGTTTTTAAGAAAGCATATATGGATATAATCGCTTCAGTTCCCTATCAGAAAGGGCAGTCTGACGGTAAGGTAAAGTGGTTGACAATGTTGGTTAAATAACTAACAAACATGATGATAATGCACGAGTGTGAGGAGGGTTTAAAGAAAGGGACTGCACTGACTTTGAAAAGACACTGGCATCAAATAAGGTGGAGGGTGGAGCCCCCGTGTGGAGACTTACATTATTGCAGGCTAGATGCAGGGCGGTGTTTCCATCTTTGTCTGTCAGACTGAGGTTGCTCCCAGCGCTGGTCAACAGCACCTCTGCAGACACACACAAACAGATACACTCTAAATCAGCAACACAGAACAAGAGACAAAACACCATGAGTTAAAAAAAAAAAAAAAAAAAAAAAAAAAACTCCGTACCCAGGGCTCCGACTCTGCCCTTCTCTGCCGCCATCATCAGTGCACTGCGACCTGATTGGTCCACAGCATCAACAGGTGCATCATGGGACAGGAGCAGCTGGACGCAGTCAACATGACCCGAGAACGCTGAAGCGTGAAGAGGAGTCCTGCAGGAGAGAGGAAGATGCTTCACTGAAGTTAAAGTACTGACTCCACAACAATAATACTCCACTACATGTAACAGTCCTGCGTTTAAAACATTACTGAAGTTAAAGTATGTATCAGCAAAATGTACTTTAAGTATGGAAAGTAAAAGTATTTATTGTGCACTAAATGTTTCCTGTCAGTGTTTTTCTGTTCTGATATTTTTGGATTAATATTCCTGCTGCATGAATGTGTCATTTTCCTGCTGTAGATGTTTCAGGTTGTGCTTGTTTTAACTCCTTCATATCCTGTTGGGTCATTTAATCTACAGCAATGCATCATGGTCTATAAGATCATCATAAGATCACAGGTTTTGAAAGAGTTTATTTAGATGTAGAAGGAGGAGAATTAACTCAACACATCCTTCAGTTTATCACAAACACAAGAGATGAAGTGGAGTGGAAGTATGAAGTCACATTAAATCAAATACTTAAATACAGTACTTGAGTAAATGTACTTAGTTACACACACACATCTTACCTGTCCTTGGCGTCTTTGCAGCCAGCGATGTCCGAGCCCATGGCCTCCAGCAGCAGAGATGCACAGGACTCGTGATCGTTCACTCTGTTGGTGGAAAGTTTTTAAAGTGTTCAGTGTGTTTTAACTGTGAATCCTGATGCTGCTGCTCCGTGTCAGTCCAGAGGATGTTAAGCACTAAAATATCAACATTTCTTTTGAATATTTTATGAAAGTACAGTTTAATAAGAAGCTCTACAGCATTTTATTTCCTTTTTTCTTTTCACTTTCTGAGCTGCGCTCACTATCTTTCACAGGTTCATGAAGGAAACCGTAAAAATAAACATTTTGATCAATAAACTGATCGACAGAAAGTTGAAATGGCTTTTATTATTTTTATAATGGAATTATTTTTCTTTGTTTCTGTAATTAGTTGAATTCTTAAAGTCTAACTTTTATTCTTATTTTATTATTGTTTCTCGTGAGGGGAGACTGGCAACTATGAATTTTAGTGTATGACGTAAACCGCTGTGTTTTTACTGTGCATGACAATAAACTTTTTGAATCTTGACTCGATGTCACTGTCAGTGAGGGCCGTCCCTCAGTGATCTCTCTAATATCATAAAGGTTAAATGAATTCTGAAGTGAATGAACTTAAAAATCATTAATTCAACAAAATTAAACATCTTTGGGGGTTTTTTTTTATCTCACAAATCAAATTGACAAAAAGCCACAACGGATATTGTTCACCATATTCTGACACTTCACAGATTAAATGATCAATAAGTTCAGTAGAAAACTAATTAATAGATCAATGAGAGCAAAAGTAATCATAACTAAGAGCCCTGGTATAAATACAACAACAAATGTGTTTAAATCAACCCACTCTTTTCAAAAAGGTCAATAAAAAATCGATCAATAAATAATATCTAATAACTTACACAGCACAGTGCAGAGGGGTGAACGGGTTCCCATCAATACAGCGACAACCTTTCTGCTCCAGCAGAACCTCCACACACCCCTCATGACCTGCACACACACACACACACACACACACACACACACACACAAAAATGATGTTAAACTATAAATCAGACCAGCAAAGACGTGACTCAATATTTCTCTTATTTTTGTCGTTTTCTCTTAAAATTGTCTCTGAGACTGTAAACAGTATCATGTAATTATTTCTTGTACGAGCGTCACCTCTGAAACAACAACAGAGTTAAAACCAGTTTCCTGCAGACTGGGTGTATCTGTATGAACACTGACCGTAGTAGCAGGCCCAGTGCAGCGGCGTGTACCCGCTGTTGTCTCTCAGCGGGGGGAGGGACGGCGGCTCGGAGCAGGCGATGCTCAGCAGCTCGCTCAGCCACGAGGCGTGACCACGGGCGGCGGCCAGGTGGATGGCGGTGCGACCTCGAGAGTCGCCAATTAAAACCGAGGCTTCCTGCTCCAGCAGACACTGGATACACTCCTCCTGACCACACAGCAGCTGCAGAAACAAGATGGACGTCTTTAAATGAAAGTCAAACATACTGCTGGTTCACATTATTATCCGCCATCTTTATATAGTGTGACACAAGTCTGAGGGTTAATGTCACATATCTGTGTGATATAAAAGACAGACACAACATTCAGTCACCTTGATGGACTCTTTGGAAAACCTTTTTCTTTTAGTTGATTTAATGATAAGAATATTATTAACAGAATTGCAATAAACCTTATTTATGCAACGCTTTTCAAATCAAGTCCTTTACATGGTTGAACCAGGATTAAAACATTTCTTGACTGCAATGAGGCACAAATCAGACAATCAAAATAATACAAACAATAAAACGGAGTGACGACAATAACCAGAAAACTACACTCAGCGGCCTGGCAAAGATCTGTAGCTGATCACGGCCACTCCAGACAATGCAAACTGTGATCTGCACCTGGTGGAACTGTCCCTCCAGGCTCCCTTAGAGTTTCAGCGAAGACTGCAAAGAACAGGGACTAATTCATCTTATAATGTGCCTAACTTCTGTGGATCATAACATATCAGGTATGGAATTTTGAGACTCTGGCTCAAAATGAGAGCAACATTTTTTTATGAATGTCTAATTTTTAGCCACAATGACGGCAAAAATATGACCTGCAACAGACGGGAAGAGTTACTGATTTTAACTGAGCTGATTTCCAGAAACACCTTTTGCTCTATGCTTTTGCTGCGTGATTTTCTTGAGCCTTTTAGGCCCCTGCTGGCCAATCAAGAGCAGTGAGCAGTCAGCATTAAATGACGGAATAAAACAGCCAATAAAACAGGTTTATCAACAACTGTGAGTTACCTCAACCACGAAAGATCACTGAGCATACACTCGTAATTGTGCGCACAAAATATAAAGCTGATCGGTCCAGTAGTTTGTGAGATTAGCTGTGGACACTCACAGACACACGACCGAACACATCATACCATTCAGGCTTATTATGCCTGATGGAGACAATAAAACAGATGAGTTGGAAATAAAAAACATTTACGAAAAACCTTTTTTAAAGATAAGTTTTGAGAAGTGATTTAAAAGATCTCACTAATTCTTCACCTTCAGATCATATGAGATTTGAGAATCTGTCATCCAAAATAGGAAATTAAAAATGACTCGCTGGAACAGCTGGAAATCTATTTCAGACTTCAGGAACACTTGTAAAATATGCCTGGACTTTTTCATTAGTTTATACAACAGTGTTTTAAGTGTTGACATGAGAAGCAGACAACAGAAACATAGAGCACAGTAAAGTGAAAGAAAGTTCAAAGAAACATAGCATAAAACCAAAATCATGTCAACCTGGTCAGCAGATATTTACAGTCACCAACGCAAAGAACTAAATAAACTGTAACACAGTGATAAAAGAAAAGATATAACAGATAAGTGCTATGATTGTTCTGGTGGAACATTCAAGCCTCCCTGAAGTCATGACAGAGAAAGGGAGAATGTGAACACTCACCCCGAGGTGCAGCGCAGTGAGGCCGTGGTTATTCGCAGCGTTCACGTTTGCTTCCCGCTCCAGCAGCAGTGACACGGCGTCCACATGACCTCCTGCGACCGCCAGCATCAGAGGAGTCCTGCAGACGAGGACAAGGAGGTGTTAAAAACAAACTGGAACAGATCAAGAGAAAACTGAAGGGGAGGAAAACACAAAGTACTCACTGTCCCTGAGAGTCAGCAGCATCTACCAGGTCTGCACTGTCTGATTCATCCAGCAGGAGGCGCACACATGTCGTGTGACCGTTCATCACTGGAGGAGGACGGAGAGGGTGAGGCAGCAAGAGAAGAAGAAACAGAAAGTGACAGAGATGTTTATTAATAGTCGGTTTGATCAGATGGGGAGGATTCCTGCGTCACCAGTGCAGAGAGTGCAAAAATAAGAAGCACAGGCCTAAAAGCGGCGAGGTGAGCAGCGTGCTGGATACAAACAAATATTTACAACAAATAACCTGTTTTCAAACACAGGTATGAGCTGAAGTCACTCATGTGAACAGACGAGCTGTGACTGACTGTACGTCCGAAGCTTCAGACGTCACTGCTGATTCAGGGAGACGTTCAGTTTGTCATTTAGCAGCTGAACGATATGTTCAGGTGATTAGAAACACACAGTCATGGGAGCATTTACACCTGGAGCCACGTAATAAGGTTGTAAAGTAATATTTAAACCTCCATCACTATGTTGTGACTCGTACGAAATATCACATAAATATCCCATGAGCCCACAGTGGAGGTACATTAGTATTGAATGATGGCTTTTTCCAGACAGTACATTTACTGAATTCACTGTGTGTTGTTGCATTAACAGATCCAAACCATCAACAACAGCCTGAGACCAAGTGTCCACATACTTTTGGCCACATTGAGCTGAAACGTGTTGAAACCAGATGTTAACGTGACACAGAAACAGGAACAGTGAATCATGAGCTTGAAACTGAACCCACCTGCCAGGTGGACTGGGCTGCGTCCGTACTGGGTGTCAGTGGTGCGCGGCGACGCGCCCTGGCTGAGGAGGGTGTGAACACACTCGGCATGGCCCCGGAGGGCAGCCAGGGCCAGGGGGGTCCTCCCCACCTCGTCCCCCTGGTCCACCTCCCTCTCCCCCTGCAGCAGCACCTCCAGAGCCTGAGCGTGGCCGTGGTACGCCTGCAGGGAGACGGAGACGCTTCATGAAATTTTCGTCATCAGAGTCTTTTTTTAGCCACTTTAAGACTCATTTATTCAGGAAAAGTTCTTGTTCAACTTCTGTGTTCAAATATTTAAGATTTTTCCCTTGTTTTGTTAAATGAAAAACTACTGTTTAATTTGATCTTTTTATATTTACTTTAAAGAGAATTCACAGTTAAGGTTTGAAGAATTTATGTAAACACTTAATTATTTCTTTCCTTTTTTTATTCTATCAGTTTATCTTTGTTTTCTGTTTTCAGTGACTAAACTGCAGAGAAGATTGTTTGTCTTTGAAAAATTAAGTGTTTTTTTCATAGTGAGTTCACAGCTAATTTGTATACTTAATCAACATTTCCCATACAGCTCATGTGTTTTGAAACATTTAAGAACTTTTCCATCTTTCCTAGTAGTAGTTGTAGTGATTTTTATTCCGAACATGCAAAAGATATATAACGTATATATGAACAAGTAAAACAGAAATAATAATACAAAAATGGACAATCAAGACAATTTTAGAAAAGAAAACAGCACAATAATTTCATTTACATGTCCGAAAAGGGGTGGGAAGAAGTACAACTTATGTAATCCCGCCCCTTCTCCATAAAATATTATTTATCTCCCTCTTCCTTTTACATTACTCTTTTCTTATTTATATATGCATATACACACACACACACACACACACACACACACACACACAGATATGCATATGTATATACATACATACTGTATGTACATATATACATATACACACAAACATACAAGTACACATACATACATACATACATACATATATACACACATACACACACACACTCTTTTTCCGTTACATTTCTTAATTGTGCTGACAAATATAAATAAATAATAATTAACAAAAGAAAAAAATATATTTAAAAAACAACAATAACAACAAAAACAACAACATAAACATGGTTTGGTTAAAAAAAAAAAAGTTCATATTTTATGATACGATATTTTCAGTTGTTCTGTCAATAAAAACATATGTAAAGACAGTGACATCACATGCTATCGTGTGTGTTTGTGTGTTTGTGTGAGACTCACAGCGAGGTGCAGTGGGCTCCTGGCGTTCGGAGATTCAGGGTCGTCTTGGTGAGTGTCGTCTCTGTCCAGCAGCTGCAGGTCACAACAACAACTCGTCAACACTGAACCTACAGGAAGTCCTCTCATATATAACATGTACTTTACACCAGTGGTTCCCAACTGGTGGGTTGCAGTCCATCCTGAATGGACCACATGTGACTCGCAAACAAAACACACTTTATTTTGAAGTACAGTGAATTTCCAGCATACAGCTTTTATTCTGAAGTGCTGTTTCCTGTTGTAGAGTGGGTTACTAACAGACAGCTGCTTGACACACACAGTAAACCAGCTCGATGACATGTCCAAACACAAGTATGATGTTGAGTGTAATGAACTGTGTGGACCTCAAACTAATGACTGAGGAAAGAATCTGGAACCTGTGGTCGGACCAGTAAGGAACCTCTGCTCTATACTTCAATATCAAAGGGAAGTGACTCTTGTGATTTTATGGATTAATATACTCGAAACATTTTAAAACGTTTTTGACACAAATTGTGTTTAAAACAAGAGACAGCAGAAACTTGGAATGTTGCTGCGCGGAGAGCAGAGAAAATATGATCAGCCAACAGATGGAGAAAATGCCTCGAGTCACAAAACAACTATTTCCTCCCTCTGTGTGTGTGTGTGTGTGTGTGTGTGTGTGTGTGTGTGTATACTGACCAGCTCCAGACAGTGCCTGTGTCCATACGCCGCGGCGTAGTGGACAGGACTGTAGCCCTGCTTGTCTTTGAGAGAGGCCGTCGCTCCGCTCTGCAGCAGGAACTCTAAACATCTGGAACACAAACATCTCAGTTATCATTCAACACACTACACGGCTCACGCGCAACACTGAACCAGACCATGATCTGGTTCATATTTTTGCAGTGAGTAGCGGCACCGTTTCATTTGTGTATTGCATCATGGGACGACAGATTGACATACAATGAAACTGTGCTGGGCAACTGCTGCCTCAGATGGGTCGTTTTTTGGCCCGCCAAAATAAAAGCACACTAAGTGTTAGTTAAGTGTGAGCTGCTGCATGTTTTTATGAAAAACATGCAGCTGTTTTTTATTTGATTTAATCACCTTTCGTGTGTTTTGTCCTCATAAGCTTATAAACATGAACATGCAGAGTGAACCTGGACACAGCTTTGGTCAAAATGACGTATATCTCTTAGCATGGACTTACAGCGCCGCCTCTTTCTCCCTCTCTGCCTGGACTCCTTCGCTCTCTGGCTCCAGAGCCACACGGCGCCTGTAGAGGAGGAGACAACAGGAGGGAGGGAGGAAAGGAGGGAAGGAGGGAGGAGGGAGGGAAGGAGGGGTGAGATAAAGGAGGATAAAGCATCAACACACTCAAACAACAGCCTCTTTTAATACGCCGCTATCTCCTGATGCTAACAAGTGGATAACTTGTTACTGTGCTGCCGAGCGCCAAAGTGTGGTGCTGCCAATCCTGGAGGCCAAGCATGACTATCACCACCTCAGTCTCACCTCCAGGTTACCATGGAAACAGAGAAGGTGTGGACCGGCAGGTTTCTATATGCAGTAACGGTAGACAGCTACCCAGATTCTCAGAGCAACACCAGAGAAGCAGTGTGAAGAGCTTTTCAGATTCGCCTCCTCCTCTCCTCGTCGGGTTTAAAAATAATTCTCCTCCTAACTTTGAAACAACAGACGATGAAGAGCAGATGTGTCTCTGTGCTCCTCCTCACCTCCTGTCCAGGTCCGAGGCAGCTGCATAGTGCAGGGCGGAGCGCCCCCACTGGTCCGTGGCGTTGATGGCTGTGCCACAAGCAACCAGAGTCTCCAGACACTGATAGTGACGGCTGGCGGCCGCGTAGTGGAGGGGGGTTCTGGGAAATAACGGAAGACACAAATATTCAGACACACCAAGTTTCCCTCAATTACAAAACCTCAGGACACACACTACATGGCCAAAAGTATATGGACACCAAACTTTTTTTTACCTGGCTACATCGATTTCATTTATAAAACTTTAATTCCCTGCAGCTGTGAGTAATGTCACTTTGTCGTGTGGAAAAATAGTGTCGATCAACAAAACACTCACAGATGAAGCAGTTTATTGAGCTGCTATCAAGTGTCCCATATCAAGAAAATACTGTCATTTCAGGGGTGTTAACAAACAATTATTTTCACTATCGATTAATCTGCTGATTATTTTCTCGATTAATCATCATCGATATCTGACATGTCGATATATAACAACTCATTTGGCTGATAACTGATCCTGATCTTTTTCCCCACCTCATTTTAGTGATCAAGTCTCTTCTGTGGACTGATATTATCGCGTATCCCTGATCATTTTGTCTATAAAATCTCTCGTCATAATTTCCCACAGCCAAGATAATATCTTCAAATGTCTTGTTTTATTCAACTAACATTTCAAAACCCAAACAAGTTCAGTTCATATCAATCATGACAAAAAAAGCATCAAGTCTTCACATTTAAAAAGCTGAAACAAGACAATGTCAAATTTTTTCATTCCGCCACAAGAGCATCAGTGATGTCGACCGATCTCTGCAGCATATCAGATATCGGCAAAAAAATCCAATCACATGCATCACGAATTTGCTTTCCTGTGAACTTGTGCACACTCCCTGATGGATATTTTTGCACCTCCTGCACACAACTGTACAGCTTTCTCCTTCTGAAACAGTTACATTGTAAATGTTAAGCTGTTTATTATTTGCTCTATTATCTTTTCAAAGAAACTTCCTCCCATTTCTATTTTGATGTTTCAATTCTATGTTTTTAAGTGTTGCAGTACTTTGTCTTTATTCTATTTGCTCTAAATATGTTTATCGTATGTTTAATGTGTGAACCAAAGACTAAAGATAATAAAACTTATTCTGACTCTGATAAAGTCTTGACAGAGGTCTTTAGAAAACCTATGCACACTTGTCATGTTGAAATACGAAAGGAGCTTTTCCAAATTGTTGCTAGAAAGTTAAAAATGATAACAACATCATAACAGTACGCACTGCAGCATTGTTCAATCTGGACAGTGATGTGTTCTCTTACCTGCCACATTTATCCCTCCTGTTGTGGTCTCCACCGCTGCTCAGGAGCAGCTTGACACACTCCACATTACTGCACACAGAGAGCAGGCAGAGACAGACCATTCAGACTGTGTACACTGACAGCTTTAGTTACTGCTTTAAAGGTTAAAACAAAAACACCTGATGCTTAATAACCCACAGGAAGTGATAAATATAACTTATACTCTTCAACACAAAAGATGATGAAAGGATGATTCATGTTTTGAACACCAGGGTCACATTGTCACACTGTGGGTTTTTATCAGTCAGATGAGGAAAGTAACACGAAGAGTCCGACTATCAGACAGGCTTCAAACTAACACTCAGGTTTAGATAAGATGAGATAAGATAAGATAATCCTATACTGATTCCCAGAGGGAAAATCTGGATTTCACCATCTGACTAAACCGTTTACAGCCCGTCTGATCATCTGAATGCTTGAGTTTGAAATGATGTCCAGAGCTATGAAAGTAAGAGCTGCTGTAAAGAACCAGAATGATCCTTTAAGGCCTTTTAAACCTTTTGATCCAGATATAATGTGTGTCTTTAAGACAGCGTGACTCACCCTCCGGCGGCGGCAGCGTGCAGGCAGGTCCTCCCCAGGCTGTCAGGAGTGTCGATCTGGAAGCCTGCAGACAGGACCGAGTCGTTACACATTATGCTAAACCTCCGGCCTGAAGGGGGCAGCGCAGGGAGAGATGGAGGGAGGCCAGACAACACACAGCAGCAGCCACCACAGAGAGAAAGAGACACAGGAAGAGGAGGAGGTGGAGAGAAAGACAGGTGTAAGTGCAACAGGTGGGGGAAGAAGGTTAGGTGAGAGTGCATGATGCTGGACGTGCAAACAGGGAAACACAAACATCTATAAGCTACGTGTTTCACAGCCAGAGAGCTGAAGATGGTACGTGTTATATCAGAGGAAGGAAGGAATCTTGCAGAGGAAGAACAACAAGCAGTTCATGTGGGTTTGATCAGTTCAATGATTAAGACTAAAAAGTAACAGCCCTTCTTCAGCAGACAGACTTTTAGAACATTTCTGGGAATTCAGGTAGCCTGGAAATCCAGACCCAAATCTAGAAAGATTTAGGGTCTGGCTATGAGTAATGAAAATGGCCCAACTCGAGGGGCGGCACCAAGCATGCATTTGTAAATATCACTGCACGCAATTGGATAACACTACGACCAATCAGAACAATAGATTAGACTCTTCTGGTCGGCAAAACAGCAAAAACGTCCTTCTTGCAAAGGAAAGATTCGAGCGCCGTCTTCTGTTCCTCTTTTAGAGAAAAAGCCAAGTCTAACTCGTTCATTGTAGCGGCCAAAGCCGTTTCAAACAGCTGGTGTTCATCCGTAGCCATCTTGCAATGTTTACTGACTGATTCCGGACATTGTCGTCGCAGCGCTGTCGTCATCTGTTTAGCTCGCCTCTGGCCCGCCTATATCAGATACACCGATGTGATTGGTGCAGCTCGGCTTCAACGGCATGGGTAATGAGCATCATTACTGATTGCCAGAGTGACTCGCTGAGCAAATTCAAATTGTGCTCTCGCGAGAACTCTGGATTTCCAGGGTAGAATTCAGGAACTGTAACTGTAAAAACTGCCCTAACTTTAAATGAGCATAACATTCGTCACATCACAATAATAATGACCTCAAACTTTTTTCAACATGCAGAACCTCCTCCCTGACCACCTGCTGTATAAAAGACGTGGACGTAGCCACCCTGACGTCACCTACTTGTTTGTGAACTCTAATTTTGACGCCACAAATTTGGCATTTTGGTCGCTGCCATCTTGGTTTTTTTTGCCATAAGTGACCATATTTGGACGAGACGATGGAGCTTCCTTCCTACGATTTCTCGGCAGACTCATGGATGTTTATTCTTGATGGATATTGTGGAATGTGTAACGCCGGGTTCACACGACTACATAATGTTGTTGTCTGCTAAAGATGTGTGTATCATGTCTGTACATTCAGATTTGATGAGATAAGCAGAACATTTATATATATGTTTTGATCCCAGTCCCAGTCTTGGTCAGGTCTAGTCTCTATAAACAAATATCTGCATATGAATGCAGTTTGTGGGCAATGGCACAAGATTTTGGTATTTGAAGTGTCCTGGTTTCCGTTTGTAGTTCGAGTAGTAATGACCAATCACACGTCACAATCACATCACCCATTGGTTTGTGGACTCCCATTTTGAGGCATTTTGGTCGTCGCCATCTTGGGTTTTTTGAGCCATAAGTGGCCATATTTGGACAGAGCGATGGAGCTGTGGACGACAAGCATTGCTACGCCTTAATCCTGACTGACAGTTTCTCTGTGGTAGCAGCTTGTCAGTGGGGTTTGGTTGCATGCAGGTGATTGGTCCATGTGGAGAGCAAAAGAGGTGCAACTCATAGGCCGAAATGCCATCTTGGAACCCATCTGCAATTTAGCTTTTATTAGCGTTTTACAAATTTGCCTGTATTCATATGCAGATATCTGTTTATAGAGATTAGCCAAAGTGTTGTCTGGACCTGTCTCAAGTTGCTAATCGAACTGTGAACAATTACCGGCACATGGAAGAGAGAGTCTTAGCCCATGTATCCGCTAGCTACACCGAAACCTCTGAAATGTTTATGATAAAAATATGATATAATGACCCTCCGAGACTGATCAACATCGGACTGATGGCTTCCGACATTGGGTCAGATCAAAAGATCAAGATGGGATAGAAAGATGGTTTATTTCAAGTAAATCTGTGGTTAGAAATCAGTGTGAGTGCACTGATAACATCTTCCAAGAGCCTCTTACCTACATGTGATGAACATGTAATCGTGCTGCAAGTATTTTTCAGTGTTTAATCATATATATTATTTTGAGGTAGTGTTGTCCAGCCATTGCAAAATAACTTTCAACTAAAAGCTTCTGGTTTCAGTTTTGTTCCCGCCATGACAAAACTTTCTGATGGTCCAGGAACTAACAGTGTCCTGAAAACAACTGAGTGGTCAAACACAAGCCTTCAGGGCTGCTTCAACACATTTACAGCATCCATCCGCATTGCACATAAGCAGCAGTGATCACCAGGATTAGGACCAGAGATGGGAAGCTGACCACACAGTGCACCTACTTTATTCCATAATTGTTTCAGTGTGGTGGAGTGCTGAGTCATGAGAGTGACCAGAAAACAGTCAGCAGATCCTCCATACTTTGCATGTACACAAAACATCCATTCAAACCCTCAACTTTCAGACTGCACCCCTGACACCACACGCTACGCTCATGTCTCAGTTCTTTAAAACAAAAATAGCATCTAGTTTTTGTTCCTAGAGAATTCAATGGAGGAGGATCGACCAAACAAACATATCGTGACATCACAGTCGCACATGAGTAAATTATAATGAATAACACTGTGTCGTCGTCTCGTGCTGTCGCTTTTCAATCCTCTATTATCACAGCTTGTTGAATCTTCACGGGTCTTTAAATGTCAAAGGGACTTTTAGCTCCCAAGTGCAACAGATACAAAAGCTCAGCACCACTGCTGCTCACAACCGTCCTGACCAGACGCAACACTGCAGCTGCTCACGGCTCAAGCACATGTAAATGACTCCTTTGTTGTTCAATACGGCGACTCAGCAGAGCCACATGAGGAGGTTCATCCTGCTCCAGGCCTCCACACACACAAGTGCCAGGGCCTGCCTCAAAATCCTCAGAAGGGCTTGTTGTCTGTCTCCTGTTCCTGCTCCACATTTGTTAAAGTTAATCTGCTCTGTAGTGGAAAACCAACAAAATACACGGGATGAGTGGAAAGACAAATTATTTCATAGCCAAAAGCAACAAGTAAACTTTTCAGATGTAAACAAGGTATCGACTACCAGTGCCGATGCTCTCAGAGGAGGATTCGGCAGAATACGCTGGTTTCCAGAGGAGAGTGGTCCCATCAGTGTGTGATTAGACTCACTGAGGCCTTGTCTTGTTGCTGGAACATTGTGACTTGCATTTGGCCGGCGCTGAATACGTGCGCTTGTGGAGGAATTCACCACCGGGAGCAAGAAAAACAACCAGCCCCATCCTCCCAGAAAACTACACTCAAGGACAGTGGTAAGGCAGAATGGACTCTGAATCTGATCAAACACACACACACATGGTGGAAACGATCATTCCAGTGCTCTCAGAAATATCAGAGAAGTTTGATTTTTGAATACAAAACTGTTTTATTAAACATTACTTACTAACATGATGCTAGCAGATTTTATCAGCTGCAACTCACTCCTCACAGAGACGGTTCATAAACCGTGACGGCCCACTTAAGACTCATTTCCTGTATCTGTGTTATGTTGGTTTCGCCACTGCCCCGCCCCTTTGGGAGACGAGTGGCGGCCCTGGGTCTATTCATTCCAATAGGAAAAGTGAACGTGAGTACAGATTATGATCGTGTCCTTTGCCCTAGAGATATTTATTGTGTCAGTCTGACTAAAACCAGACCAGAAAATCCCTGTAAACATGTCAGTGTGACTGAAATGGTCCTAAAGTGAATTTCTCACACACCCAGATCACACAATTGGGAGTTGAATTCCTCCTGCATGTATACAGTCAATCAGACCCAAACTGGCCGAGGCGCTCTGAGCATGCTCCACAGTTTCCGCCCCGGGCTTTGACCCGGAAGTCCAATAGCATTAAATGTGTAAGAGAAGAAGAAGCCGGTAACAACATGGAGAAATCTACATCCAGAGCCGTGACTTTTTGGACGGACCAAATGTACAGAGCTGTAAAGTTGTCCACCATGGTACCAGTTAGCTGCTAGCTAACCGTAGCTAACTTGTTTGTCCATTGTTTGGTCTGTGACGTAATAGGTCAACAGGAAAAAGGTCCAATACTAACAAGCTGAAAGGGGGCATATCTCCACCTATCGTAGAGGAGTTGGACAACCCGAAAACATAATGCACACAGCTGTCACCTGCACGGAGGGGTAAAAAAAGTACCACCCACCAGAGAGGCATATTTGATATTTAGCCTAGCCTAATAAAAAATTATAGGGACACGTGCCAACAGCACCACAAACTGTAGCCTCCAAAATAATTACAGAGCTAAATCATAATCTCTCTAAAACAATTTCAACAAAAACTGAACATGATCACCTTTCTAATGAGAGGACTGATTGCAGGACTGTATCAGACTGCATTGGTTTTAGCTAACTGATTATATTCTGCTAAAACACCACAAGAACTGAACATCAATCAAAGGTAAGGAGACAGAGGTCAGTTGTGAAGATGCAAACACAAAAGAAGAAGCTGAAGAACTCCTGACATGATCGTCAGACACATCAAACTTGATTGTGACACTAAAACTAAACATCGGTGCAGTACCTGAGGACAGCAGCTTCCTGCAGCAGTCAGAGTGAGCGTTCAGGGCAGCCAGGTGGAGAGGGAACATGTCGTGGACTCCTCGCCTTTGGAGAAAGATGAAGAAATACAATAGTCTCTTTTACCTGACACCTTGTCACTGTGATGATATCACACAAAAGTCTCAACATGTGAACAAACAGACCTCGTGCAGTCTGCTCCGCTGGTGATGAGCGTGTTGATGAGGAGTTCGTGACCGTAGCGGGCAGCGATGTGCAGAGGGGTGTTACCGTCCTTGTCCACACTGTCAATCTCCCCACCTGAAATTTAACATTGATTTATTTATAGGAAGAATAAAATGTGACAGGTTTAAACTTTAAGAGACAAAAGCAATCATAAAGAGGCCTCACCGTTCTGTATGAGGGTCTGAGAGCGAGTGAAGCGCCCGTGAACTGCCGTCATGTGAAGAGGACTCTTCCCGTCCCGACTCTGAGGAAGGTGGAGCAGAAATAAAACAACAGATTTTAGGTTTTATGTGAAACGTAGATTTAGTTTTGAGAAACACGAGTATCCATCTCAATTATGATCTCATTTCTTTGCATATTCTTTACTGAGACAATTATTTCAACAATGCATTGTAACGCACTAATGTTTAGCAGTTTTACAAGTCAATTATTATGTCAACATTGGCAACACTTAAGTCTTCTCTTGACAAATCTCGACTAAAATTCCCTCTTACTTTAGCTCTGTTTTGGTCTCTTCCAGCGCCACATTGGATTATTTAGCAGCTAAAGAGCCAGTCGTTTCCCTCAGGAGGTGGTGGAGACCAAAAACAGAGCTAAAAGATGGCAAATTTTGGACTCACATTCATCAGGTGGACACAAACACAACTTCAAATGAATGTTGATGTTCCTCTGTAACTCCCGTATGTCTTTTGGCAGACATTAAGCTGGCATACCTGTACGTTGACATCAGCCCCGTTGTTGACCAGGAACTCCAGACAGAGCGCTCCGTGTGTGGAGGCAGCAGCGAAGTGCAGCGGGGTAAAGCCCTTGTTGTTGGCCTGGCTGACGTTGGCACCGTAATCGATGAGCTCGCTGACGACGGCGTCCTGACCGTTAAAACAGGCCACGTGGAGCGCCGTGTTCCCAAAGGCGTTAGACTCATCTATCTGTTGTCAAGAGTGAAAAGAAGACCTGTTAAACGGCCAAGGAAAGGTGTGTGTGTGTGTGTGTGTGTGTGTGTGTGTGTGTGTAC
Organism: Epinephelus moara; assembly: GCF_006386435.1. Lineage (NCBI taxonomy): Eukaryota > Metazoa > Chordata > Actinopteri > Perciformes > Serranidae > Epinephelus > Epinephelus moara. The sequence goes on from NC_065512.1 coordinate 2,618,946, forward strand.
GTGTTGAGATTGTGTATGTGTGCATAATAAGCTAGTTTAACATGGAAAATGTGTCATCGAGTGTGGGAGTTATTTTCCTCGGGTGTGAAATAGACTAAGACAGAGAATCTGTGTGTGTGTGTGTGTGTATATGTGTGTGTGTGTGTGTGTGTGTGTGTGTGTGTGTGCATGGCTGTACATCTATCTTTATGAGGACCGATACGAGTTTTATACTCTGCGAGGACATTTAGGAAAGTGAGAACATTTTGTCTGGTCCTCACTTTGGGGCGGACGCTCAGACAGACTCACAAGTCAGTCTTTAGACGCTTTGCTTAACCTTCGGTGGCTCGCTGAACTCCTATACTCGTAAACATAGTCCAACTGCGTTAAAAGTTTTAAACAAAGTCGCTGTAAGTCCTTCATTTCCACAGTCTTGTGGACTGAGCACACGTTTGATAAAACAGAGTTAAATCTCTCGGCATCCATTTTCAAGCTCTCTGTGTGTTTGTTTCCTTGCGGACGAGAAAAGGGGGAGCGCACATTTCCGGGAGGGCGTGTCCTTTTCAAAAATGCAAGAGGCGTTGCTTTGTTGCCGGCCGTTTTCTCCGGTGTGTTAAACACACTTTAGAAAGTAGTGTCCCCAGACTATCAGAAGGCGGAGATCTCTGATTGTCTGGTGGTGAGACTAGACGCTCAAAGGACTGCTTTAAGGTTCAGACTTGGTTTTAAAGTTCAGGTTAGATTAGGCCCGTTTCCACTGAAGAAGTTCCTGGTACTATTTGGGGGGCAGGAACTTTACAGGACGTCCTCTCGCTCTGCCCTCTCAACCACCGTGTCTCCACGAGAGGGCAAAGTAGGAGGAAGGTTCCTGTAAAGTTACCGGGCTCTGGATGTGATGTAATCGTTGCGCCACCATTTTTGACCAGGGCGACGTGGCAAAGAAACAAACAAAGAAGAACGAAAACAAAAAAGAAGAAGCAGAAGTAAGAAGAAGAAAGCAGACATAAGAAAGACGATTATCAAAATGGAAGGAGCTGAGGTGGTTGCTGGGTTTCTGGCGTGTCTCTTCGTTTACATGGCGGTGGAAGCTATGAACGAGAGTTTTAAAAATGCCGGCTATTTTGTCGCTTTCTGTTGACGTCACATCCCGCCTTGAGTATATCCAATCAGCACCAAGTAAACCCCAAGCCCAAGCCAGGAGTTTTTCTGGGCCGTTCTGAGTACCTGCTCCGAGGCAGGGACTTGTTTAGCCCCTGTAAAAGTTCCAGAACTCTGTCCTTCGGGGGTGGTTCCTGCGGTGGAGACACGCACCAGCGGCCCCGGCCCCATAAAATTACCCCGAAGTTCCTGCGGTGGAAACGGGCCTATGCAGGTTTAGGTCAGGGTCAGGGTAAGGGTCAGGGGTTAGGGGTTGCATTACGTCAGCAAGGGTCCTCACAAGTACAGAAAAACAAACGTGTGTGTGTGTGTGTGTTCTCTGACCTCCACTGCCAGGTTCAGCAGGTGTTTGACCACAGCGATCTGCCCGCTGGAGGCCGCCGTGTGGAGGGGAGTGTACCCCCGTTTGTCCTTACAGCTGATCTCCGCCCCCTGACTCACCAGCAGACACACCACATCCAGGTGACCTGCAGGGGGCGCACCAGAGCGCACACACCATAGGCAAAGAAAAGGAGAAATCAACTGTTAAAACGATAAACTCATAATTTGAAAATAAATTATGAACAGTACAGTCAACAAATATTTCAGCAGGCTGATGTTTTCAGCCAAAGTTACGACAGATACTTTATTAATAACAATTTTTACAACAGTGACGGTGTTTGGGGGTTAGGGGTTGTGTAAATACAAAAAAAAAACTTTGTCACACAACCTTAAACCTTCCTAACTGTGTTGACTGTGAACGCTTTCTTCTGTTGGAGTGACTTTATAAAATCATTGTGCTGTGAGCTCTAATGCAAAGCTCCTTCGGCTGTGAGGCAACCCATAATGAGCCACTGATTCATTTTTACATTGATTTACTTCCAGAAAAAAAAAAGGCGTGATACGTTTCAAACAAACTGCGTCTTTGTCTCTCACCCATGAAAGCTGCCCAGTGCAGCGCCCGGCCATCTTTCTTATCAAAGGCGTTGATGTTGGCTCCTTTAGCGAGGAGGAGGTTCACCATCTGACAGAGAGAGAAACAGAGGGAGGCGACGTTAGTGGGTAATAATATCAGAGATATGTATTTGTGTTTTTATGTTTATATGTGTCAGTGTGTGTGTGTGTGTGTGGGTGACGGTCTTTATATAACAGCATTGTAAATACTTCTCATCACTGGGCTCAGCTGTTGCATAAACACTCTGGAGTGTGTGTGTGTGTGTGTGTGTGTGTGTGTGTGTGTGTGTGTGTGTGTGTGTGTGTGTGTGTGTGTGTGTGTGCTGGGCAGAAATAGAAGAAGTGGTTCATTCAGTTTGGCTGCAGAGATCCGCCGCCTCTCATTGGTAATTTTAGATTTGACATATTTGTGAATGATACCATGTGAGACAAGGAGCGTTTCAAAATGAACAACCCACTTCGTAACCCCAGCAACACAGCTGCACTCGCCCACCTGTTCAACCGAGCTGTCCAACCAAAATAGCACAAAGGATGATGACATCACAGCCTGTTGGTTGGCGAGCTACACCAGTGTGATGGAGCAGGAGAAAGGAAAAATGCTGCAGATTATTATTTCAGTTTAGTGTCTGCAGTACCTCTGTGTGGCCGTTGAGGGCGGCGTGATGCAGGGCGGTGCGTCCGCCACGGTCCGACACATTGACACTGCTCAGCAGCGGGATGATGACCTCAGCGCATCTCAGCGCGTTATTGGCTGCAGCAACATGAAGCGGCGTCTGCCAGTTCTTGTCCCGTGCGTTCACGTCAGCCGAGTGGCGGATCAAAACTCGTACGGCCTCCTGAGGAAGAAAGACAAAAAAACAGAGTTTGACTTCACAGATAAATAACTCACTTCCTGTAGCAGCCATTTTAAGTTCTGTTTGTTATTTACGTTCACACCTCCGACCACCAGAGATGAGGGACGTATTTAAAGTCACAGTAAAGCTCAAGTTAGCTCAAGCCATCTTCAGCTTCTGTAATGTGGTGGACGTCAGAGTGAAACAATATGTGGGCTGAGTTGAGTTATAAATTTACATGTAAGAACTGACACATATCTCGAGACTATAAGACGCACATAGTTTACTTGTGATAATACAAGTTCTTTTCTTCAGGATCGCCTGAATGCAGCGAGACCCACTCTCTCAGTACTTATCTTTTCTTGCATAATGCAACTGGTCAGCTTGAGGCTCTTCTGATTTACTTGAATATGTATCAAGGTACAAGAAATAATTTGAGTCGAGAAGTGGTATCACTTATTACTGCTTTGTTTGTTTTTATTTTTTTTGTTTTTGTTTTTTTTTATGTGTGCATAAGTTTGTTTTTATTTATTTATTCACTGTATTTTATTTTTAATTTATTGATAAATTTATTTATTTATTTCTTCCTGCCTAATATTTTTACCAATATCAGTTTTGTCAAGGGTTGAAATATCTTTTATAAGCTTATTTTTATTTATTATACCAATAATACTATTATTTATTTTTATTTTTAGATATGTTTTTTGTTTTTATTTATTTATCTTAATTTATTCTAATTGATTAACTTACTAATATATTTATTTATTTATTTATTAAAGTTTATTTTGATTTATTATACCAATAATACAATCTCAAATGTTTTATTTTTTATTTGAGTACTTTTAACACATCTTTAAATAAAAGACTTGTTCCAACCTGATTCTTAAAAAATAAATACATATTAAGAAATGGACTGAAAACTGTTGTGTCCATATTTAAAATGCGTCTTTACTAAAACACATAAATTACAGTTATGTAAATGAATGAACAGGAAGTATTGAGTTCTGATTTCAGACACAACCTCCCTAAAATGCAGACAAACTCATGAAAGGTCCTGAATGTGTAGAACTTTGTCTTTTTCACTGAAGTTCATCCTCTGGTTATTTCAGCCATGTTGAAGGACCTGTTCAGGCGCTGGGAGTGACGGAGGCTGACTGATGGTGTTGACCCAGATTTTTTAGCCCTTGCAAAGGTAAAGCTGTCCCATGTGGTGATCAGAACAGTGTGTGAGGTGAGATGAGGTGGGAGAGGCTGAGAAGTGATGAGTGTGCGTGTCGGCCTGTTTTCAGGTAAATACCAGGAGGTGCAGTCGAGCTCGCTGACACCTGTGTCACAGTCAGACTCACCACGCTGCTGGAAAGGTTGTTATTTTGGGAAGAAGAAAGGATTTGGACCCAGCAGGGGTGCGTGTGTGTGTGTGTGTGTGTGTGTGTGTGTGTGTGTACTCACCTCGCTCCGTGATGCCACAGCTCGATGGAGGGGGGTGAGCCACATGTTATCTTTGGCGTTGACTCGAGCTCCTGCAGAGACAAGAAGGAGGTGAAACGTCAAGTTTACCGACCAAACACTCGGAGACACGAGCGTCAGCATTACAGTTGGTGGGAAACACAAACCTGCAGGATTCACTTTAACATTTTAGACTCTAAAAGAACATTTTATTGTCAAACTGTGGAAAAGGATCACTTTAACTATTTAAGAGTTTGTAAAAATGTAACTGCTGACTAAGGCCCTGATCACACAGAAAGTATTTTAGCAGCTGGAGGCGACTTTTTGTAATTGTCTGTAATGAGAATGTAGGTTTTACTCGCTGCTACACGCCCTGCGTTTCTGCACTCTAGGCACCTGGTATTTCTGCCGGAGTACTGTGAACTCCTCGAGTTAAAAAAGCTTCAACTCAGAGCGTTAAAGTGCTCCACGTCACATCATGAGTTGTTGTGATAAAATTCACGCGACTTGGATCAGCCTGTGAATTAAATTTTTCACTTTGATTTTCAGCGTGATTTTGAATCCAGCCCTGAATGAGCTGATGATTTTGGTTTCCACTGACAGTTACGTCATTTTGTTCTCAACAAATTGTATAACGTACATTAGTCAATATTTTCCACTTGAATAATTTGTTCATCAACATCTGATGTGTGATTTAAGTGTTCCTTCATTATTTTGAGCAGTGTATTAACACATTACTGAGTGGCATGTTCTGTCATTGCAATGATCACTGGCACTGCAGTTCATTGTGAGTCAAACACCGTCCTGTTGCCACAAACACTCACTATTACATCTAATGTGTATCAATCCGCAGCTGAAAATAGTCCCCAACAAATGCACTGTTTCCTCCTGTTTTCAGTCAAAACTACAGCGCCCAGCTGTTTTAGAAAATTATCTCACAATTTTAAATGTGAGACGATGTGAACTGTTTTTAAACGTTTACTTCCTCTGTAGGAACTCATGGTCCTGAGGTTAAGAGCCGCTGACAGAAAAAGGAAGTCAGACAGTGGCCAGAGAGACAGACTGACATTTATGACGCTTTGATGAAATATGATATTTTTTTTTAGGTTTAGGTTACATCATGAAAAAGTAGCAACAAGGTCTTTGGATCAAAAACAGCAAAAGAAAAAATGAAAGATAAAACTCAGAGAGACAGAAACAGGAGGGAGACAGGAAGATGTTTTACCAGAGAGGATGAGGAGCTCGGTGATCTCGGCATCGCCCAGGAAGGCGGCTGCATGCAGCGGCGTGCGCTTCTCTGCATCCTATGGGAGGAAGACAGACAGTTGGTGCTTGTTGCTTTTAATAAGGGAGAGGCTGATCAGCAGCTCAGGCACTGTGGTTTCAGAGTGGGCTGGTGCACATTAGGACATCTTTATACAAGTGACAGTATGATACTCCACCAAGGGAACCTTTTGAGATGACCCAGTTTCTCCTAAATTAAAGCGGGAGCAGTGGCAGCTCCACCTGTCAGAGGGGCGGGGGTGAAAAAACTAAAAAGGGCACCAGCACACAGAAATTTGTCTGGCATGTTGGGCCACCGTAGAGCACACTTTATCATGTGTTATCTACCACAGGAGCATCCAAGAGGTAAGGCAGGACGATATAATGACTATGCATGATATGTTAATATCCTTTAAAACCTTTAAACCTCTGTAGCTCCAGTGCTGTGTGCACAAAGTTAACGTACAGTCCTGCTGTTTATTACATATCATTTTTCATTCACATGTTGTGCAGCTGTTTATTTTCAGGGGAAAAAATCCTTGTCTTTGCATTTTATTTTGATCACAGTGTGTTTTTATAAAAGTGCTCATGAAATCTCAAAAGTGGCTTTGACTTGCAGCTGAAAACATGGAGCTCATTTCATAGAAAATACCGAGATGTATGACGTGTATCGCCGTTCAGCCTGTAAATACTGGGATATGAATTTCTCTCCCAGTCCTACCAAGAGGGGACACTTTGCTGCATGTTTTCAAATGGCCAAAAATAATCATATAAATTAATAACACAAAATAATCTCTCTGCGTTTCAGTACCAGCTGTCAGTAACTGATCGCTTCTTGATATCTGGCACTACAGAAACAAGTCCTACAGAGGTTATCTCAGCTAAATGTCTGCAAAGCACACAAAAAAAGTCCACTCATGTTACACACACACACACACACACACACACACACACACACACTGCTGGCTGGAATGTTGAATATTAGTAATCCATGAGTCCACCGTGACGGCGAACAGAGCAGGCTGTGATATCAGTCCACAGATGATGAGCTGAGGATCAGTGACGGAGCCGCCAGTGTCAACACACCCATTGTTCTCTCAGTGAGCTCAAGACCAGCCCAGAGTCCCAGACCACCCCACATGTCCATGTGACCGGGCCGAGCGCAGCCTCTCGGACACAAACACATCTGAAGTGGACGATGACGTGACGTGGGAGTCCTGTAACCCTCACCAGAGACTGAGAGACCACATCCTGTGCTGCCCGGGTACACACATGTTAGAAATCTATACCCATATGATGTAAGCAAACACACGCTCTGAACTTCACTGACCCCTGACCTCTGGCCCTCCTCCCCTCACCCTCGGGTGCAGGCTCCAACAGGAAGTGGGCCGGGTTTTTATTTCCCTTGAAGCTTATTTTGGGCAGAGATGCAAAAAGGAAAAGGAATATTTATCTGTATGTAGATCTGGAGTTGCATCATGGTGACAGACAATTACGGAGAGTTTAAAGGAATATCTAAAGTCTGTGTGTATACACTTGAGTGTAGCATATGGATGAACTGTGCAGCAAACGTTTCTATTAAATCATGGCTTTAAGACTGGTATAAATACATGAAGCTATTAGTGAAATCCCACAACATGATGCAGGATCTCTGCGTTGAAACATGCACATACTGTGGCAGACACATCCCTCCAATATAATAAAACTAGCATGACGTGTAAACATTAATGGCGTCCTCCTCCTCTGAGCTAACATTAGCTAGCTCAGTCGTGCTAGGTGAGCTAGCAGTAGATGCACACTTCCTTCTGTGCTGTGATATGGTACAAACTGAGCACCCCTCCAAAAAAACATCACCACCCCATAAAAAATCCTCACCACTGATGCATAAAGAGAACTCTGCAGCTGACGATGAATGCATGAGGAGAGGCTTGTTGTTGAGATCGAGGAATGTCCCAAGCTAAACGACCCACAATCCCGTCATTATAAAGACAACAGCCAAGAAGGTACTTCCTGTTGAGTCACAGCTCTGGAGATCGGCTCTTCAGGTGAGACATCAAGTTTAATTAGCAGCTGTCCACACATGATTTGAAGCTAACGCAGAGGTGGAGGACGTACAGATCTGTCAGTAAAAGTAGTGATAACTTTGTGTGGCCGTCTGTTGATGAGCTGCAGGGCCAGTCTGCCATGTAAAAAGCAGTGTGCCACAATACACCTGGCTTTTCAAGGGAATGGGAGATGATACTGATTGGTTGACCATTAATTAGGGGACCAATTCTCTTGCCTTACCCTTACCCCTTGGTTTCAAGTGCACTCGCCAGATAGATTCCCCTCAACGACGAAGGGGTAGTGTTGAGGGGAATTTACCTACGAATTGGGACGCCACTTCATGCAAATTAGCGTAACAGACGTGTTCACCTACGTCACGCATATTGTCGACGTAGAACTCTGTAGATATTCATGTCGGCTACATTGTGAATTAGCGATTTTCAAGCGTTCATATTCTAACTCAACGCTTACAGGTAACAATGCATATGCAGAAACAACACATTCTGACATATTTTGGAGTTTTTGCATGCTTATTTGGGAAAATAGTACTTCAAACTGTGCGATGGCTTTCTCATGGAGGCTGCCATCTTCCTGGAAACTATCACCTAGCTGAATAGTTTCCCAATGCATCCTGGGAAATTCAATCTTCCCCTCAGTTGAGATAGGTTCGTAAGTGTGCATCGCACGGCCTTTCAAATTAAGCGGGGATTTTAAGGGCTGAAAAGCACTTCCCTAAAGTTTGGGACACCCTAGCCCCAAAAACAAGGGCCAATTTTGAGGGGAAGTGAGTATTGGGACCCTAAATACAACTCTTACGCCCCTTGTGCTTTACTTTCAATCCCAGATTATGTACCTTGAACTAGCAAAAGTGGCGTTGGACAGGCCCTAAACACACCTCAGACCGTGCACTACAGATGGTTTCAATAAGGACCTGTGAGTGTGTCTGTGTCTCACCAGTGCATTGATGTCTTCAGATTTGTATATGAGCATACGGATCTCTTCAGGGTCTCCGCTGAAGATCGCCTGGATGAGAGGAGGCTGAGGAGAGAAGAAGAAAGAAGAGGTCAGAAGGTCCGTCACATGACCAGAGGCAACATGTGAACACGACACGCATTAATACATGCGATCGATTTAAACAGTCAGTGAGTTTATCAGGACGGAGGTGACGTGACGAAACGACGTGTTATGGAGAATATTTCCTGCATGTTACACAAGAGGAGGCTGCGCATGATCCTTCCCACGGTATATAACTGTGTGTGTGTGTGTGTGTGTGTGTGTGTGTGTGTGTGTGTGTGTGTGTGTGTAGGAGCAGCTGCTTGACTTTAAGTTGCCATGTTTACAAAAGCTGGAGCTACTACAAGACTGTAGCCATCTATACACTGTATACAAAAATGTCCTTCAGTACCAACAGGACTTTTTCTATACAGTCAAACTCTTCTTCTTCTATGAAGACAGGACCAACATATTTGTCCCCCACACAGAGACACTGTTGTTGAAGAAGATTCTTTGTAGATAAAATCAGAAAAATAAAATGTCTGTGCAGAGAAAAGACTTTAATGAAGGGCACTGCGTGGAGGTCGAGTCTCTGAAGCCCCTATTTTCTTTACCAGATCACAGACACGAGGTAAATAGAGGCCCTAACACACACACACACACACACAGTATCTGTCTGTCAGCAGTATACTGTCGGCCTCAGAGGAACAAAAGCAGGCGTGGGTAAAATAAAAAGCCTGCAGAACAACATGAGGGACTCAACAACATGCAGCAGCTGTGGAATCTAACTGAGTACAAGTACTTTACTTTAGAACAAACATGAGGTACTTTTACCTTGTTTACTTTTCATGACACTCTACTTCTGGATGATACATCTCAGAGGGACATCTAGTTTTTGTTTTTACATACAAAAACTAGAATTACTACCCTGCAGTTGTATGTCTCCACACAGCAGTCAAGTTTCTGTGAAGGTTTATATCCACGTCTGTGAAAACATGAATGCTTCACATACATCTTCCCCCCATCAGCACAGAGGATCTGTACAATCAGCACAGTTTAATGGTGGACACTCACGAGTAGAGTCACTGAGTCAGTATCTGACCAAAATGAAATTTTGTCACAATTAGCATATGAAGTATTGAGTTATGGCCAAAAACAAATTTCATGAAGTCACAGTGACCTTGAACTTTGACCTTCAACCACCAAATTTTAATCAATTCATCGCTAAGTCCAAGTGAGCGTTTGTACCAAATTTGAAGACATTTCCCCAAGGTGTTCTCCAGATATCACCTTCACGAGAGTGAGACAGATGAGGTCCTTTGACCACCAAAGTCTAATCAGTTCAATGCCCCGCGGCTATCGTCTGCAGGGAGGGATAAAAATTAGGAGTTTATAAAATATGATGTTCTGTTATAACCCCAAAGTTGAAACAATGGCTTTGTTTACATTACACTAATATTCCATGAATATGACAATATTTTGAATTTGATACAGCTGATGTCAACAGTCCGTTAGTAGGAACAATGGGTGCGGTTACATGATGGCTTCTCATTCAGAATTAAATAAATCTGAATGAAATCATTCGGAATTAAAGTGTTTCCAGGTAGTTTACATGAGAAATATTCATTCTGAATGAGGGTTTACACGGAGATCAGTCTTTTAATCGCCTTTATTCGGGTCCAAGGTTTGGGGCAGGGAAGGTTTCTGATTGGATAGGGGGCGGGGCGGATGTTACGTTTACCGGAAGAAAACACTGTAGTCCTCGCTCCGGATAACAAGATGCTTGACGACGCCGTTCTTAGTGCCTTTTTCGGGCTTGTTTTGCTTATATTCTTGAAGCAGCAGTACGACAACAACCTTGTTCTGCTAATGCTTCGTCTGTTGAGGAGGAGAAGGGAGGTAGAAGGTCGAAGAAGGGAGGTAGAAGACCGTGCTGTGGCGAATGGAAACCGGTGAGTGCAACGAGTCTGACTGCTCTATCTCAGCCTGTTGCTATGCAGCCCGTTGCTATGCGCGCTATATACATCATCACGCCAGAAGGGCAAGGAAACGAGCATGTGCAGAAAGACCGGAATGAACTTAAAGAGGAATGAGTGTATACAAGTGTGAGAAATTATTTCATTCGGAATGAGAAACGGAATATTCCAGCCCCTTACATCGGATTGAATTTTCAATCGCATTGGCCATTTTCATTCAGAATTAGGTGTTTACAAGTTCACTTTTAATAGGAATGAACTTTCATTCTGAATGAAAAGGGAATTAAACTGTCCATGTAAACGTACTCATTGTCTTTTTTGGATAATGGCAAAAACCAGAATATTTTGTGCATGTGGAGTAAACGCAGTCAGTGACGTAGTCAGCCACATGTGTTCATAAAGGTTGAACTGTACGAGCATTTAAACATCATGTGAACTTAACATTACAGCTGACAATCTTTAAAGCAGCTATAATCAATAAATTATTTTATTGCAGCCTTTCTAGCTCGTCTACTCAAACCAAAGAGGAATGTAAACCATGAAGAAAAACACAGTAAAGATGTTCTTAACTAACTGAGCTCCACTGTTATGAATCACATGAGACAGAACTTTCCATATGTGTCAAATAAAAACCATAAAAAACTACGTGTTGCAGAATCATTTGATAAATATAGAAAGAAAAACATTTATACAACTTACATTAAAACAGAAACCATACAGAAGCAATTAAAGACAAATTACAAGGAAAAAGTGACAGTGTTGTGAAGATATTAACAGCAGCAGAGTCAATAAGTCCAGTACATGTCAATGATGCAGAAATAACATGAATAATATCATTTAACATAATTTAATAAGTAATGGGAGAATTCTCCTCCTCCCCAGCCCCCCTTTCTCTTATGGTGTTCCCCAGGGGAAAACTCTGGGTCCTCTTCTGTTTTCTATTTGAATGCTTCTTCTGCATCAGATAATCTGCAGATATGACATTAATTTCCACAGTTATGCGGACGAAACTCAACTTTATGTTCCGCTGACTCATAGTGACCCCGACAGTCTCTCTCATGTTGTGGTCTGTCTCTCAGATATTATACGTGCTGAATGACTGAAAACGTCCTCCTGCTCAATGAGTCTGACTTTTTTTTCTGTCCCATAAAGGACTTTGTAACTGTGTTTTTAGTGCTATAGTAGCCTGGTTCCAAACCATAGACCCCGCCCACTCAACTGAGTAGGCTTGCATCTCTGGTCTGGCATACTGCAATGAATTTGCGATTTATCTCGTCCAAACGATGGACGGACCAATGAACGCCGGGGGTGGGGGCGGGTCTAGCGATTAGCCAATCAGCGCCACGCTGATGTCAAGCTGTATGCCGGTGGGTAACTGGTGAGGATAGCAACAATGGCGACCGCTACAGATCCTACAGACCACATTAACGATGCTATCGAGGTATTTCACCACTACTCGCGTTAATGGAGGACCAAATTAAGGAAGCTGCTAAACTGGATTTAACGGCGATGCAGCTGGGCGTGCACGACGACGGAGACATTTTAAACGGGCAATGCTCACTTGTTTTCGGCACCCCCGAGGCATGGATACTAATGACGTCAGATTCTGGGTGAGTCGTTGATCTCTACTGATTGGTTAGGGAAAAATCAAATTCCCTCCCCCTTGTAAATCGCCTTCAATGGAGGCGATGTCAGACTGAAGGTTCTGGGAGCTTCAGTCTGACACTCAGGCTAGTGCTATAGTGCAATACAAATAAAGTTTATTTATTTTTAGTAAAACATAATAGTAATGACTGGTATGGTCCTTTAACACCAGCTGGAACGAGTCGATTACTGGCTGCAGAAGAGACATTTTTATTTATTAATTTATCATTTTAATGTATTTTTTATTGTACATTATTTAAATTTTTTGTGTATTTTAATTTAATTTTTTTAATCTATTTTCTGTATGCTTGTTTATTGATATATTTGTAAAATGTATGTTCCCTGATAATCTAATAAAGTGCATAAAAGCTGAAAAAAGCCTCATCAGCTACACTGATAATCTAAACCACTAATCGTAAATGTCGGAGTCTCTGCAGGGACCGTCATGCAGGCTGCAGGTTCGATGTGCCACTGATGACTCAGATCTAACAGAGATAGGCCTCACTTCACTTCCTGTGTGTGTTCTGCCGCCTCCTGCCTCACTTCCTGTTGCTCAGTCTCTCCTTCTCAGAAACTAAAGAGAGGAACCACAGAGCAGCGTTTCACTTCTGCTTTAAATACCAGAGAACACATGCACAAACTAAATGATACCACTTCCTCATATGAACTTTTTATCCTTCTCTTGAATCTGATTGTGGTGTAATGCTGCTTCATCACATCGTCTCCCAGGTGACCACGGCGGCAGGCAGGTGATCGACACTTCCAGATCATTCTGTGTCAAATCATTTTAAATGTTATTCAAACTTTATGTTATTTGACAGTAAAAAAAAATTCTGCAAAATATTTTTACTGAACTCTGAGAACTGCATAGTTTTTTGCTCCTGGGAATTTTCAGTCATTTCACCCCCTAAAAATAAGTCTTAGACAGGAAGTCATTTTCAGGGTTCAATATCTTCAAAAACATAACTCTTACAGTCATGAAATCTGGCAGAGGCTCAGACAAATCTGTGTGTAACAGATCCAAATGACTGAAAGGCAAACAGATGTCACACACGTCACATTTTTCATCACTGGCCTGTGAAAATAAAAAAAAAAGGTGCAAAGTAGCTTGTTTTGGGACCCTGGGTAGAATATACAGTAGAGGTCATGCGGACAGATCTGTATTTCCTACAAAAAAAAGAATCTGAAACATGACAGGTACGACGAGCCAAGGCTGCGACGTGTTGCCTTTCTGAGACGCCAAAATGTCGATGTGGACTCATTCCTAAGAAAATGTGTGAGACCATATTGCTCAGAGTTTTGTGTGTAAAGTTAAATATGTCTTCTATGTTCGCTTGGAATATTTAACAGAATCTATTTGTGGTGTCATATAGCATATTAACTTTATCAATCCTCCAGGGGAATTTAATTATCACTCTGTTGTCATACACACACAGGCCTGAATTACACACACATGCACAAACAGGACCGACACGTGTTTAATAAGAGATGTCAGAGTGAGGGGACTGCCCATGGACAGGCACCCCAAGCAGCTGGGGGTTCAGTGCCTTGCTCAAAGGCACCTTGAGGGATTAATACCATATATCTTCTATCCTCTAAATGAGACAAATAACCTGTAAAAAAATAACGTTCTTTCTCCTCGTAATCCACCACATGTGAATGAAAACAACCAATGAGAGTCGAGGAGCCTCTGAAGCAGCTATCGATGTCAATCACTCTGTGAACTGCGATTAAACTGCAAAACTAGGCAGAACTGATCAAATATAAATCAACTGTTTAGCTGTGACATGGTGTTTTATTTGACCGACAGTCCAAAACATCCAAAGCTGTTCAGTTTATCATCATGTGACAATACAAAGCATCAAATTCTCATATTTAAGACGCAGTAAACAAACAAACGTCTGACTACTGAGTATCAAAAAATGACTAAAATGATTATTCAATTATCAAAATTGTTGCCAGTTAATTTTCTGTCAATGCACCAACTGATTAACCCTTTGAAACCCAAGTATGTTGGCTTGGTTGATTCAGAAACATGGAAAGAAGAAAGCAAGAAATTAGTAAAACGAGAAAATTAGTAAAAACAAAAATTAAAAAAAAAAGTGATTGACCTGGAAAAAGAGCTTAAAAATTATAGTAACATAATTTTTTTTTTAAAAATGCAATAATGATAATTATTGGTAATAATTACAGTATTTTTTCCTTTGCTTTTTAAAAATAATTTTCTAGATCTATTATCTTTTTGCAATTAGTGGAACATTTCTTACCAAGTAGCTCGTTGCCTTTTTTCCCCATGTTTTTGAAAGTAATTCAAGTATTCAAATGTTTGAATATTTGCGAAAGGCATCTGAAGGCAGCACAAGAGAAGTGATGTCGCTCCAAGTTTCAAAGGGTTAAACAACCAACTGTTTTATTCCTTGTAAATGTAATTTTGTTTTCCTTTTTATTTCATCATCCAGTGCTACTTTTACACACCTCAGTCTTGTTGCCTCTTTAATTCTCTTCTACTTTAATATCTGCTAAAACATTTTTTGTGTGTGTGAAACACTGAGAGGGCTGCAGCGACACGTCACTGTGCAATCCTGTCATGACCATAAAATCTGACTCTGAAAAAGTAAAAGACAAAACTACGAACATGACATTGACTTTAGGAGTCAACACCTCGACCTTCCCCTGGAGGTCAAACTGGTTGAACAGGAGGAAGCACTCGTTGTACTCTGTGAAACTTCCACTCATTCTCTCGCTGAGTTATAATCTGAAGCCACCTAACGAAGAGAGGAATAATGACACAGAATGAAGCCACCGTCTCGTCATCTTCCTCGCCGTTTTCTCTCCTGGTGACGAGCCAAGTTTTTATTTCAGTTCAAAGCAGTTAGTGATTCAGGTTTAATCAGTGTTTACTTGAGCAGAGTGATAAGAGAGGAGGGAGGAAGGACACATTTAGGGTAGGAGAGAAGTGAACAAGGCCCCAGCTGGAGAGCAGAAAAGTGGGGGGCTGTGCCTTTAAAGAAGGAGCCAACGCTTGGCAGCATATGGCCTCTTTAGCTATGCTTTCCTTTCTAAGTGCTCCACATGCACTCACACACACACACACACACACTCACGTCTGTGCACACTAAAACTCAGCTGGCAGCCGTCCCCCGTCACAGTGCTAAGTCTGTGATCGCCATGGGGACTCGGGGAGACTGGTGCTGGCACAAGGAAGGGAAGGAGATTTAGGGAGTGTGAGCATGAATGAGAGCGTCTCTTCAGACACATACCAGCACCTACACACACACCGATGCTGGGGATCTTTATTTAGGTCAATAAATATTTTACAACCATAAAAATCAGAGCTGATTAACTGGTTAGATGATCAACAGAAAATTATTTGGCAATTATTTTGATATCAAACAATCGTTTTCGTTATTTTTTTTTAAGCAAAAAAGACAAAAAAATTTGCTTTCATGTTTCTTAAATGTGACAATATGATGCTTCTCTTCATCACACGATAATAAACTGAATAGTTTGGGATCTTTGGACTGTTGGTCGAAAAACACATCCCACCTGATGATGTCACCTTCAATCAATCAATCAATTTTATTTATAAACCCAATATCACAAATAACACTTTGCCTCAGAGGCTTTACAGCATACGACACCCCTCTGTCCTTTGGACCCGCACGGGGAGAAAATAACAGGTGGATTAATCGAAAATAAAACTAATCGTTAGTTGCAGCACTAGAAAAAAAAATCTGATGATGATTTATCAGCCAGTGTTTGTTTTGGCGTTCACATTTGGTAACGATCCATCAAAGACTTTTAATACTACTTTAAATATCCTTGGGGCTAGATAAGATATGAAAGTTAACAGTCATTCTTTAGCTGTGAAATTGAATAAAAATTAACTTACTAGAAACACAATTAATTTAATAAATGAGGTAAATCCAAGTAAAGAAAATGGTCAGGTATTCATAAAAATCCAGCCTATTCAAAAACAGTGTTTGAATTCTTGTTGCATATCTGCCTAAATGATGTCACTGCAGAAACATCTGTGATAAAAAAAAACACTGACCATCATTTGCTAAACAAACACCCAAAACAGCATCACACCTTAACAACTGTTACTAAGTAATAAGGTTCGAATACAAAGAGTTCATAGGTTGGTGTCCTTTCTCACAAAACCAAACACATGAGAACAACAAGTCTGAGAAACTTAATAAACTCTGTATTTATCTGTTCTAACGTGATCTGCGAAGAACCAAGGAAACCAAGTGTAACGTCCAAGACCAAAAGGTGGAATAGAATACATGTAGTGACTACTATCAATGAAAAAGAGGCTGAGTAGGCTCTTTACTGTGCTCGTTCAGTAAATTCCACACTGAAGTCAAAAGTTGCCTTTTTATGATGATTTATTACATTTAAAAAAAACTAAAGCTATTCGAGATGAAATATTACGTCTCTTGATTACGTGACTGCGGCAACGTTATGTGATAACAGTCAACAGAAATATCGGAGCCAACACTCTTTGCCTAAAAGCTGCCACACCAGTGATTGAACAAGTGAAATAATGAAACCAAACCGACACCTGTGCCGATTACGACCGGAGGTGAAAGTGACCAAAAGAACGTGTGCAGCCTAACAAATAAAAAACAACAGAGGTTAAATACACATTCTGGCTCCTAAAATACAAACTGCACAGCTCAGTACTTGGTAACAACTGCTGTAGTGAAGAATATGGAAAATAAACACCAAAAAATATGCTTAATTTTTTCAGAAAGAGACATGAATGAAATCCTGAATGAGAAATTAACTGTGCATCCCAGTGCCCAACTGCCCATACTATCATACTATCTATAGTACACCAGAAAAGCTTTAGTATGTCCCAGCTTGTCCATGTCCCATGCTGACCCACAATCCTCTGCACAGCGGACGATACGTCACATCGACTGTCAGAAGTCTGCAATGTATGCAGGTATAACTCACTGCAAAATAACAACATCAGAGCTGTCCGGGCTGAACTCAGTCCGCGAATGGCATTATCTCCATGGTAACAGATATATGAGCAAGAGGGTCAAAGTTCAGGGTGTAACGTTTTGAGGAAATAGTCTGTCCTGACTGTGTGCTGCACACTGCACGCAACAGTACGGACTTTTTAAGGACGGCTGCAGTAGCTACTGAGAGAAGAAGAAAAAGTATGCGATGCAGGATGCACCCTAAGTCACAGAAGCTAGACAGGAAGTGATGTCATGATGACTTCAGCTCTCGAGAGTTGCAGCAGCATACTGTGGTATAAAAAATGATGGTTATCATACGGTGTACATTTGCTTATCTACAGTACCAAAGAATGTCACATGTGCGTCTCCTTCGCTGCCTGTGGGACTTTTTACACAAACTTCCATTTAAAAAAGTGATTGTTCAACTGAAAAACATCCTTCTGTTCATTCCTTTAAAGGTCGCTGTAACTGATAACAATTCTGACACTGCTGCAGGTTACCTACCATGAGAGCTCTCACACACACAGTGACACTGATAAACATGTCTTTAACCCAACCAGTGTCACTCAAACCTCATTAGTGACCAACAAGTGTCGTCAGCACGCAGAGTCTGATCGAGTCTCCGCTGGTTCTCTGAGGAGCTGATTCAGGACGGAGGAGAACGTACAGATTTCCTCTTCTATCTGTCTCATCCTACACAAACTTCCTCCATCAGATAACTCTGTTTTCAGTCCAAACACACACACACACACACACACACACACAGGCTACCCTGCAGCACAGAAAAGTCACACACACACTGTCCTGTCCTGTGTCTCCTCCATGACTTCATCTTAAACCTGAGGCCTCTGACTGACTCATCTTCTTCACCTCAGGCGTCATCAACACACCTCTGTCCTCCTCACAGCAAAGTGCTGAATCAAAAACCTCATTCTTTCTGTTTCAGTTATTATCCCTCCTCACACTGAATGTTTCACCTGCTCTAAACAGACGCAGGAGGCAATACAGGAAGCCCAAGTCACAAACCAGGAGAGAGGAGAAAAAACACAGGAAATCTGATAAGCGTACATGCGCACATCCACTATAGACACACGCTCACGTCCAGAAAGTCAAAAGTCAACAACTTCCTGTGCTTCCTTTGTGTTCTGCTCGGCGGACAGATGATGTTTCTACACCGAAAAAGCCCGTCACTATCATGCATGTGCACAACATATATGTAATTATATATCAGGAGAAACACAGTGGTTGAAGAAGCACTCAGGGGCCGGCTGCACATAACACCTTAAGATTTTCCTTAAAGTCCATATTAAGGATTTTTTAAGCACAAATCACATCTTTTCCTTCAGGTTTCCTTAAAATGTTCACTTAAGTACTTTTCTCCTTATCTTGGTCTCATACTTGAGGAAACCCTTAAAGTTAGTTAAGCCATTGCACAAAAGACTTTGGGTATCACAAGCTTGAGCGCCAGCAAATGGAAACTGGAGTATTTTACCACTGAAAAATCTCTTTAAATGCATCAAAAGCCTTAATGTTTTTGCTTAACTAAGGTACTAACTAAGGCAACCTAAAAGTAGCAGCACCAGTCAAAATGCAAAGTAACGAGAGCTGTGAAATAAATGTGGTAAAAATGGAAACACTCAGTGACAAGTACCTCAAAGCTGTACTGCGGTACGGCAACAGAGACAACCCAGCATTTACACGCATTCATAAAGACATCAGAGATGCATGAAAGACGTTTCAGCAGAGTGACCTTTGACCTCTGACCAACATCTGCACCTGTAACCCCCCCCCCGTTACAGCCCATAATAAAAACCAAACACACAAACAAGCTGAACACAACTCAGTTTCATCATCGGTTAAAAAAAGATCCTGCAATAGCAGATTTTCATGTGACCCACTGTTGATGAGCACATGATGAAAGGAAAGATCTATAAGGCTCTGAGCTGCGTGCTGAGCGGAGGCCTCCACTTATCATCATCATCAGCATGTTGTCTGAAAATAACAGGAAGTCCCACAGTTCTGAGTTACATAAAAAAACACTGCTCTTCCCTTCCTTGAAGTTAACGACAGATCTGATATGACGACGCTGCGTCAGATCAGGGATTTCTACCAAAACATGGTTTTATTTCAGGCTGCTCTCCTCAGAGGCCTCAGACACTGCGCTCAGGCACTGATCAAAGGAACTCGTACTTTACTTGAGTATTTTCAACTTTAAACTTCACGACATCTCAGAGACAAATATTTGTACTGCACAATCAGCACTTTTACTTTTGATTCTTCAAGAACATTTTGCTGATTCATAGTTTGACCTAAAGCTCCAGTGTGGAGGAATTCAGGAGATAAACTGGCAGAAATGGATCAAAATATTCATCACTATGTTTTCATTCATTTATGATCACCTGAAACTGAGAATCATCTTCACATTAACCTCAGAATGAGACGTCTATATCTACAATATAAAGAGAGCTGAGCAGAGTGTTGGAGGTCAGGTTCAGGTTATTCCTGTGAAGGTTGCTCAGTGGATGAAAAGTTCCACTTCCTGGGTATAAAACTACCTGGATCTTTCACATCGTTGGGCCGTAGAGCAAATGCATTTCAGACTTCCACCGGCCAAGCAGCTTATTTCCAGTTTAGCCCTTCGCTAACTTGAACGGGGCTGAAATGATTTAATCATGCAGCTTTTCAAGACTTTCTGAACGTTCTCAGACTGAATGGATCTGATCTCGATAGTGAGACGAGTCATTTTGCCGAAGTTGTGATGCTCAAAAGAAAAAACTCATCAACATATAAGGAGGATTGGGTCATGTTAAAGAAAAAAAAATTTTGAGAATAAAGTCGTATATCTACGAGAATAATGAGAACAACACGTTACGTTACGTAAAAATGTAAAAATATCACCAATCTTGTTGGTAACGCGTTACATTTCCTTTGGTACATTACTGTCACCTCCAACACTGTTTCTACACACCTTGTCACTTTTTATACAGTGTTCACTGACTTTCGAGTCTTAATCTGTGACTTTATTACAAGTTTAATTTTGTAATATTTCAACTTGATTCACATATTATGACCTTGTTCTCGCAGACTTACAACATTATCCTCGTAATTACTTTTTTCTCATAGATTTCCGACTTTATTCTCAAAATATTTTGACTTTATTCTCAAAATCTGAGATTTGTTTTTTCTTTAACATGGCTTTAATCTTTTTTCATACTTTCACAATCTACAGCCATTTTTAAACAGGAATTGTGCAAATTTGCAGGAAAGCCCAATCAGTCTTTTTTCAGCATTGGCAGTATAAAAACAAAATCGGGGAGTGCAGCAAAATGCCGCCTACCTACTTTTGTTTATACAGAATGCGCCTTTTTCGGGGCAATGGGGGGCGTGAGCAAGTAACAAAACGTGTAGCTCAGCGTGTGACGTAAACAGTGACGTGGGAGGGAAGCCGCGGCTGGTCAGTCCTTCGGCGATTCTCTCGTAAGTCGGCCCGTTCTTCACCGCCCCCGTCATCTGACGGTTAATGGCCTCTTCGTTTGCGAGCACAAGGAGGGCGGCCGCCTCGTTCTTTTTAAACCAAAAAGGTTCCACCAATATGTCTACCCTATGAAAACTGGGCACCTCGGATCAACTCGCAAATCCGGCTCTGTGTGTCTAAATGCTCGCAGCTTGCTGGCAAAACGGCCCAACATTCACTGAAAATCTGGCAGTGTAAAAGGGGCTACAGTCTGTGGGGGAAAAGTCTTTTTGGGCTTATTGGCATCACGTGATGAACCCACAAGTTGTAGTTACACGATTTTGCCACTATGTCAAATCAGCCTAAAATCCAGCGCACTTCCTGAGGGCCTGGTCCTCTTCCACAGAGTCCACCATGTTGTTTCTACAGTAGCCCAGAACAGACAAACTAAACACTGGCTCTAGATAGGGCCATTTGTGTGTTTGCATTGTCCACCATAGTTCTCCTTCAGGCTTATCGGCACACAGGAGAAGTTTCAATACGGTCGCAATCTGCAACACAACCACTAGATGCCACTAAATCCTTCACACTGGACCTTTAATTATCTAAGTATCACCTCACTGATAAATCATGACGTTACACAGCAAACTGAAACTGCAACGTTGGTCGCTTCATAGATTTCATACAATGCACATTGATAATTAATTAATAGAAACACTAATCTACAAATTAATCCATAGAGAAGATGAAGGAAATAATTATTAGTTGCAGCTCTGCATCAAATGTAAACTCACTCTCGACCTTGACTTAACTAGTTCATAAAATCCATTAAGTAGCTGTTCTGGAGCTTTCGACTGTGTCACACTGTCTTCCGTCTCCATTCTGCTGAACACTGTCAGGACTTCTTGTGTCAGTGTGAAAGTGAGACTGAGCATCATGTGATAAAACCAAAGCAGCTCCTGAACACAGCTCGAGGTCAGACTCTTCCTCAAATATGTGTCCTTGGTGTGAAGTATTATCAGAATATCTCAAAAATGTGATGCATGTGGATGTCCTTCACATGAGAGTGTGTGTGTGTGTGTGTGTGTGTGTGTGTGTGTGCAGCACATATTGTGTGGTTATGATAATATGTGGAGACATAAAGCTGCAGACAGACTGAGGATATGTGCAGCTCTGATGCTTTTGCGGAAGGAGATAGAGCAGGAAGTGTTTGTGAAGTGGGCTGTCCTCATTTTAACGGAACACCGACAGTTTACCGACAAAAAGGCGAAATATTGGAGACATTACTGAGCAGCTGTGTGCAGCTTTATGAACACACTGTGCGCTCAGTCTGCAGGACAGATATGAGCTCTGTGTTCTCTCTGTTGAGCCAAAGTGGCGACACAAAGACATTAAAAATACATTTGTACCCAGCAGCAGCAGCAGCAGCAGCAGCAGGATGATAGTGTGTTGCATGTTTGATGCTAAGCTAGCAGCTAGCGGGTCTAACCTGGTCGGCCAGTTTGAGGACAGCCATCTCTGGGTCAGCTCCGGCTGCTCATCCACTCCCTCCGACACCGCAGCACCATGCACGGTGCGATGCTGCGCCGCGGCCGCTCCTCCCCTCCTTTCTCCGGACTTCCTGCGGGACTTGACGTAGCAGCTTGTAGCAGCTTGTAGCGGCTTGCAGCGGCTTCTCGTAGCTGTCTTAGCAGAGGCGGGTGATGGTGATGAAGGCCGGGCCGAGCACCAGGGCCGGCAGCCCCGCTGCACTCACGCTATCTGCGGCGACGCAGCTGAGCCGAGGCGGCCGCTCGGAGGCGCAGGGAGACGGGGAAGCAGGAACGGTCTGAACCACAACAATCCACATGTATGGCCGCTGCTGCTGCCGCTGCTGCTGCTGCTGATGGTGCTGCTGATGGTGCACGGAGCTCCCAGGCGTCTCTCCCAGCCATACACCACCCACAGAAGCCTCCCTCCTCCCCGGTCTGCAGAGCCACGAGCCTCCCGGAGCCGGAGCGCAGAGGCGGCCAGGCTGAACTCAGCTGAACGGAGATCACACAGGAAGTTGGAGCCTGTCTCTCCTCCTCCTCCTCCTCCTCTCAGATGCAGAAGTGGAGGAGCAGCTTCCTCAGCATCAACAACAAGCAGCACCTCCTCGCTGCTGCCCTCCTCTGGACACAGAGGGGACGACACGTGTTAAACTGCAGCATCCAGGAGTGATGAGACAAGATGCAGCAAACTAAACACACTGATGCTTTAATTCAGTTCAGTTTCATTTATAAAGCTCAATATCACAAATCACAGAGGGCTTTACAGCATATGACACCCATCTGTCCCTGGACCCTCACAGAGAAGGAAAAACTCCCCAAAAAACTTTTAACGGAAAGAAAGAAAGAAGTCCTTGTCCACAGGGGCGTAAATATAGACAGTGAAGGCAGTGTGGTTGCACTGAGGCCCCTGGGGGAGTGGGGGCCCTGTGCTTAAAGACAAACTCACATTAAATTAGAAATGGGGCCATTAACTGTGGGCTACACGCCCTCAACAATGCAAACCCATCTCTGTCTTGTCCTTTCTTTTCTTGTCTTTGGTAAAATAGTGAGCAGCAATCTAAGATTTAATAAGACAAGTTAGTCCTTTATTCGTCCCACAGCGGGGACATTTGCAACACTACAGCAGCAGAGGGACAATGTGCAAACAGGAAGCATCGGTAGGGAAAAAAATACAAAGCAGTATACTTACGTAAAATAAATAAACTGACCAAAAACATAAAGCAATATAATGAGGAAGCATCAATGAGAATCAGAAATACTTTATTGAACCCTGAGGGGAAAGTGTGATTTGTTACAGTCGCTCAGGCGTAAAGAAAGGATCATTATAAGAAATAAAAATAAGAGTATGAAATAGAAGTATGTAAATACAAACCAGTAAAATAAAAAGAAACTTACAGCTGATCTCTGCACCCTTCTGTTTGTTAGCATCTACAAAGGCTGCACTTGTGTGTCCTCACCTCCTCTCTCCTCGACTCCTCCGAGCACTTTTAATGAACTGGGACGTCCTACGAGATGGCGAGTCTCAGTTGCTTTCCAGGTCAAGTGATTAAGGACAGAGGAGTCAAGGAGGGATATTGGATGAACCCATGCAGTGCTTCTCAAAGTCAAAGATGCTTCCTTGGGAGGACAGGCCCTTCCAAGTCGGGTCCTACAGAGGTACTTTATACCTGCTGAGGATACACACATGCATCCTTGAAGATTCTCTTTATTTTTTGTGACCGTCCCGAGGTACACCTGTGTCGTTAATGATGCTGTTTAATCAGCCACACCTGTCAGGAGGAGGGATTATCTTGGCAAAGGTGAAGAGCTCACTGACACAGATTTTAACAAATTTGCAATCAGAATGTGGAAGAAATAAATCCACTGAGTGCATCAGAAAAGTTTTAGATTTTTAATTTAAACCTGTGAAAAAATGGAGCAAAAGTAAAAGCGTTGCATTTGAGTTTTTGCTCAGTGTACACTCACAAATATACCAACATATATTTCCTGAGCTACATGAGGAAAAAATCTTTGGAATTTTTTATTTTCTTCTAAACATTTAAAACACCACAGTGGTTTATTCAAAGTATTTTACAGCACTATATATTTTATGTGATTTGAGCAGATGGTTAAAAACATGTAAATTCAGAGGAATGTCCCTTTAATACAGAGGAAGTGTAAATTAAAGCTATAAATCAACGGTTGTTGTTTCCTGTTGTGATTATTAACTGTAAATTACATTCTGCAGTCATTTATCATCCTCCTACATCACTGCTGCGTTGCTTCATGTACACAGTGTTTCAGTGTGGAAACATTTCTAATCACAGTCTCCCCCGAGGGCAGGTTACCTCCCAGTGTTCACTCAACACACACACACACACACACACACACACACACACACGCAGCAGCATCACCAGGTATGTTTCACTGAGTTCATGATGCATTCCAAAGGTTATAAAGGAAGGAAACCGACGAGGCTCCTGATCGTGTCTGAAGATAAAAACATCAGAACTAAAACCAGTAACCACTAAAACAACCTGTGAAATACCGCCACAGCTTTTGTGATTAAATGGCACATAACTTGACACAGACATTAACGGTCCATAGACGACGTAAACTAACACACCTGTGCCCAAAGTCTACATATATTTATTATGATAAGAAAAAATGCCACGACATTTGTTCTGTTTGGTCTTGAGTCATAAACTGGTCTTTAACACTCTGACACACGGACATGCACAGCTATGTGCGTCATACGTCTGTGGTTTGGCCAAATGTCAGTAGTGATGTCTGAGCTTGAGTCTCCTCAGTGAGGCTCACTATTGATTCCAAATCCTAAAATACCGTCTCAGAGGAAAATAGAGAATCCCATAATGATTGGACAGATTTGTTTGCTTTCACTAACAACGCTGCAAAGTTCAAGTACCAAATAATCATTAATCGAGGAGCTGCTTTGCTGTAACACGCATTAATGAATGCTCATTTGGACCTATTACGAATGTTTACAGGCTAATTTAGATTCACAAATATGTACTGTGGCTCCAGACAAATTGTTTTGGGCCAAAAATGGCCCTTTTGATAGTAAAGGTTGCCGACCCCTGCGCTAAACCATAGACTGTATAAAATAATGTACGTAGCCACCATGACGTCACCCCTTGGTTTGTGGACTCCCGTTCTGAGGCCTTAGCTTGTCTTTTCTAGCAGCCGCCATCTTTGATATTTGGAGCCAGACGTGACCATATTTGGACGAGAGGGTGGATCTGACTCAGATGCTTCACAGAGGCACTCAACCAGCCCGCCCTTAAATATGCGTAACTTAAAGCCCTAATCAAATGTAAACAGGTGAATTACACATCCATCCATTTTCAACCGCATATCCAAAGCCGGGTCACAGGGGCAGCAGGCTGAGCAAATTCCAGATGTCCTTCTCTTCAGCAAGGCTCCTCCTGGGGGCCCCCGAGGTGTTCCCAGGCCAGACGAGATTTATA
This sequence comes from Epinephelus moara, assembly GCF_006386435.1. NCBI lineage: Eukaryota > Metazoa > Chordata > Actinopteri > Perciformes > Serranidae > Epinephelus > Epinephelus moara. Next base: position 2,644,646 of record NC_065512.1, read on the forward strand.
ATCACTCCAGTGTGTCCTGGGTCTGCCCCGGGGCCTCCTACCAGCTGGATGTGCCCGGAACACCTCTAACAGGAGGCGCCCAGGAGGATCTGGATCAGATGTTGAACCACCTCAACTGACTTCTTTCGACCCGACGCAGCAGCAGCTCCACTCCGAGCCCTCCCAGATTTCCGAGCTCGTACGGTTGACATGAATGTTGAAATTAGCTACAAAGACTAGAACTGTGTTTGTACCAGGCTGTAAACATGTTTATTTCTGCTGTAAAGTTTGACATTTTAACACAGAGGTCTGTGGGATCTGACTCATTCTTGGAATCAGCTTTAGACAGTCACTCGAGGAACTGCCGTGTTTGGCACTTCCACATTGGCTTTGCTTTCCGGCCCAGGAGGTCACCGCTTGTGCTAAACTGAGTTTGTGAGCACGTCACTGTGAGCATGCTAACATGCTGACGTTAGCATTTAGCACAGCCTCACAGAGCCACAAGCATCACATGATAAATACACGTATTCAACAAATTAGCCTGTAAGGAAACCGCACAGCAGCAGGAACATGTGACCGGGGTCAGACAAACTGCTGCTCAACCAAATGTGAATGTCAGCCATAACCTACATACAACAAACCCTCTATTAAATACACATTTATACACCCTCTAGTTCTGAAGGGATATCCCTCAGCTACAGCCTCACTAACACACACACACACACACACACACACACACACACACACACAGACTTGGTCCTCAGATTAGCAGACCCAGAGTCTGCCAGGGGAATCTGGGTCAGAGCACATGAAACTGTGCAGCAGTGCTGAGTGAATGAGAGTGGGGGAGGTTTTTTCCATTGTGAGTCTGTGAGCGTTCATGCATGCTGTTAGTGCCAGTGAATTTATACCTCAACTACATGATGGAGGGGAAACACTGGCATTGGTGGAAAGTAACTAAGTACATTTACTTCAGTATAACTTTGAGGTACTTTACATGGGTGATTCAACTTGATGCAACTTTCAGCTTCCACTCCACCACAGATCAGAGGCAAATACTGTACTTTATACCTCACTACATTTATGTTAGCTGCAGAGGTGGAAAAAGTACTGAAAAATTCTACTCAAGTAAAAGTACCTTTACTTTGGCTTGCAGTATGAGTTCACCATATCAATATGATATTAGTCACTTTAGTTATTTTGCTGGTTAATACTTTAGGTTGTGAAGTTCAGAGTTTCCAGGACAGTTTGATTGTAAAATGTATATTTCATACAAATACAGCCTTTCCAAATCCCAAATGATGACTTCTTTACAAATAGAGCTATTCTAGTTATTTCAGTACATATTGCAGTATACAAAATCGTCGTTGCATTGTCAGTTTTGTCTAATATTGTGCAGCCCTCATTCATTTTGACACACAACTGTTAGACTGATGATACACAGAGCAACTTTTTGAGCAATGTTGTTGGGCGTTATTCTCAGGGATGCAAACTGGTGTATGGTTAAAGAAGAGAGAGCTTGTCGAATCAAAACATACTAACACTAATTTGGAAGAATACTGTGTATTCCAAAACAGAACAAATCCATTGAGCAACAGTGTTTCCCCTATATGCAACTAGCAGCGGTGGTGCTCTGCTGAAATATGACCTGTTGATTTATTTTTATTTTTTTGTCTTAGCTCTTTAGAAACTACCCTTGTATTATTTGGCGCTATGGACGCTTCACATCCAGGTCCATTCACACACTTGTGAGTACAGCATCAGAGGAGAGGAGAGGGCTTCCGTCTGATCTCTTCATAAACTTAAGTTATATTATTTTGAGCAACAGACCAGGGGTGCAGCAGTGAAGCGCTCCAACATGTTGTGCCAACGTTAACCCAACTTTATTACTGAAGTATAGTACTTGAGTAAAAGTGTTTTGTTACTTTCCACCACTGTGACACTCGTTTAAAGATTAAAGAACAGCCAGAGGTGGGTAGAGTAGCCAAATATTGTACTCAAGTAAGAGTATTGCAAAGTATTTTGCATTAAAACTACTCTGAAAAGTACAATTTATCCAAAAAGTTACTCAAGTAAATGTAACTGAGTAAATGTAACTAGTTACTACCCACCTCTGAGAACAGCAGACAGCAGAGTTTTTAACAGGAGACTGAGACATGTCACTGTGTGATCTGTGCTGCCTCCATGATGTCACTTCACAACAGATGATGTGAATGATGATGAGGTCATCCTGAACGAGGTCACCAGGGCTGCTTATTCCCTCATGCTCTCATTGCTTTAACTGGTCATTGTGTCTCAGCAGGATGATACAGAGGACAGTCCTGCCTAACATTATCCATTTACACTAAAGATCCACCTCTAAATTTAAACCTTTAAAAGCCAAGGTTCATTTATAACTATTTAAGGATTGTGTGACGACCCTCTCTGATCTGCCCCTCCCCTCAGGAGCCTGGTGGGTGGAGTCAGGTCATCAGTGAGACTCAGCTCACCTGGGCTGCAGGACGATATGAGCTGGTGGCATCAGTCAGTCTTTCTCTCCTCTGGCTTCCACCCAGTCTGGTTTTGATTACATTCAGTTTGTCATTACTCTCATTTCCATGTCAGTTATGTAAAATAAATTTCTCTTAAGTTACAACTCATGTGTGGGCTCCCTTCTTAGCCCTGAGCCAGGTTGTGACAACTGTAAGACGCGCCTCTGTGCGTCAGTATCTGACACTCAGATCACTGAAAAAGAAGAATGTTGTGTTCTCTTATATAGGAATGCTCTGCAGGTTGGTTTCTTCATGCTCTGCATTCAGTTTGTTAGAATCTTTACAGCTCAATATAAACTGATTTTTTTTTTTTCATCCATTAAAATTCAAAATTTGGACCAGTATTGCGTTCAGAAATGCTAGACAAGGTGGTTTCTACATTTATAAAGCAGAAAAAAAACTGTTAGCTTACCCAAAAAAATCAAGGAGCCTTTAATTTCCCCAATCTGAAACAATATTACTAAGCAGCACAACTTGGATGTCTTGAGGTTTAATTTTGCCAGACCGCGTAAACCCCTGCCCCTTCCTTATCAACGTCCCCATCACAGTCACCACAGTTACCACACTAAAACCGAGCAACCTGCAGAGCAGCATCACGTCTCCCTGTGACCTGCCTTCATAGAAAGCCAGGTAACGAAAGCGTTTGCCTAGTTTAGGCAATAACCTGCCATGAAGTTTAACAAGGAAGATAATCTGGAATAAAATCAGACTCTGCTGATTCCAGTTCACCAACTGCCCGGTGTGAGTGGAGACAGATGCCGAATTGCTTTCCCATTTCCATTTCTTTAAAAACACAGACTCAATTTGAAATAATGTTAATATCTCCTACACCGCAGCTCTGATAATTAATTGAAATAAATCTGAAATGTGGTTTGGTGGTGCACATGCTTTGTGCCATGAGCGCAGAGAAGGAGGGAGGAGCACGAAGCTGCAGCCGCCTGTTCTGTGGGATTATTAAGTATTTGAAACAGGAAAAGGAAGATAAAGATAATATTTTATATGGAATATGAGTGAACAGAATATTACATGAACTGTACTGATTAAAGGGATAGTGCACCCAAAAATGAAAATTCAGCCATTATCTACTCACCCATATGCCGAGGGAGGCTCAGGTGAAGTTTTAGAGTCCTCACATCACTTGCAGAGATCCAAGGGGAGAGGAGGTAGCAACACAACTCCACCTAATGGAGGCTGACGGCGCCCCAGATTCAAACGTCCAAAAACACATAATTGAAACCACAAAATATCTCCATACTGCTCGTCCGTAGTGATCCAAGTGTCCTGAAGCCCCGACATAAAAAGTTGGCGCCTCCAGACACACCTCCAGACACTGGTGGTGTGTCTGGCCATTTAAACCTCACTGCAGAACACGCTCCCTCATTTACACACAGTAAAACACGTGTGTTGACTCAGCAGACAACATGAAATAAGACAAGCTGATCTAGAGGAGAATAAATATTTGAAAGCAGCACAGAATGCATCAGTTTTACTACATCATATTCTATTTTTTATTGTCACCTGCCACCTGAATTTTTTTCCTTTATATTAATAAATACTTCCACCATAAATTGGTGTAGAAAAAAATCACCAGAATGCAGCAAATGAAGTGTTACTGTATATAACTTTATTTTTTTAATTAATAGTTATGAGAGAGGCGCCTCCTTTTATTTTTTGCCTGAGCTCCTGCCTCCTGAAATGTCTGTGCACGAGACTGGGATTAAATGTTTTCACACACTTTTCTTTAACTTTTATTTAGTGCCATTAGAAACAATTTTCACAGCTTACAAGAAAATGATAAATCACAACTGAAACAGTAAAAACTGGGAACCACAGTTTATTGATTATGTTCTGTTATTACAGAGCGTATTGATTATTGACCGCTGCAGACCAGGGTACAATAAGAATCACATAACACTGACAACACTGCAAGATACAACAGTTATAAATGCATCAACTCAAATTCCTTCATATATAATAAAGAATAATCACATAATCATCTGATGTCAAATAAAACATGAGTTCAATAACA
>NC_065512.1:2649226-2650261 GCF_006386435.1 Epinephelus moara
AATCACATAACACTGACAACACTGCAAGATACAACAGTTATAAATGCATCAACTCAAATTCCTTCATATATAATAAAGAATAATCACATAATCATCTGATGTCAAATAAAACATGAGTTCAATAACAAGATAAAAAAGGTGAGGGTGAAATGAATTTAAAGAAAAAGCATCTCAGGTGAAAGCAATGTTAAAAGATGAATTACCGACATGTTAAAAATATAAAAACAAAATGCCATAAGAGACGAGCCCCCTGCTGTGAGGGTGCAGCCCAAAGCACTGATCCCTATAATCACACAACAACACAAAGAAGAACAAAATATAAACATATATACAATATATATTTCTGTGTCTATATTTATCTGCACCTTGTCAGGGTCAAAGGTCAACTTGTAACCATGAATGTGTAACATGCATTGTGTTCAGACCCAGTATATAACACAGTGTATTAAAGACAGTGAGGAAATGAAGATGTGCATATTAACTGTGTGTCTGAGCTGAGAGCTGCTCTCCTCTCTTGGTCCTCTGATTCACAGCCACTACAACAACACAGAGCATCATCAGCAGAGCGCTGAGCACTGAGCATCTCACTGTGTAGAAGGTGGAGTGAATCCCAAAGGGCTCTCTGTACGTCAGGAGAGTTTTGCTTGTTGACACACACTTAAAATCGTCGGTCAGAACTACACACCAGTATTCTCCTGTGTCTTTCAGTGAGACATTAGAGACCATCAACCTCTCATCAGGTAGCCTTCTCACTCTGCTCATGCTCAGACTAGATGCTACCCTAACCATTCTGCCTCCTGTTTGGTTTGTCTTGATGAACCAAATGTATTTCATACCCTGTCTGAAATCTTTGCAGCTGAGAGTGACGTCTTCTCCCTCTGAGAAGAGCTCTACAGCAGGTGGGTCAAATTTGGGGCACACCAACAGAATATATCTTTGCTTCATCATAGAAGTTTCACAGATGTACAGACCTGAGTGATTTAACTTTACTGATGAAAGCACCAGAGAGTAGTTTTGGTCCGCTGAAGACACAGT
>NC_065512.1:2652613-2655462 GCF_006386435.1 Epinephelus moara
AATCATTGAATGCAGGAAAGTTAAAGCAGCACCCTCAGTCAGAGAACCTCTTATTTGTTTGAAGTTATACAAGTTAAATTTTACCGTATTCGATATTTTCTTGATGTGACTCTTAAAGGATAGCGCAGAATCCAGAACAACCCCCAAATACTTAAACTCCTGAACAATCTGCAGCTCTTCTCCTCCTATAAAAATATTGGAATGTAGTATCTTTACCGGTTGTTTTGAGAATACCATACACACAGTTTTCTTAGTATTCAGTAGCAGAGAGTTACTAGACAACCAGGACTGTATTTGAGTTGTTACTAGTGTGAGAATGTTAGCAGCTTCTTCAACATTTTTTGCAAGAGTAAAAATTACTGCGTCACCCGCGTACATTTGAATATTGATATCAACACTAACAGTGACGACACTTTCACAGTCAGTTGTTCGTTTCATTTCCACTGGGTGTCCACACCTTACAGGCTCACAAAAGGGTGTGTCTGTGACAACCAATCACATCTGTTAAAAAAATGCATCATACCTAGCAACGGGGTCAACCTCACTAAGGTAAAAGTTTCTGTCCCTTCCTTGCTCAGAGTTGCTCTATGAACACATTTCTTGGTAGGACTCATCCTAAGACGGAAGGATCCTTGACTTTGAGAAACACCAACAGGTTAGCGAGTGCCCAGGTGTGCTTCAATATAGACAAATGGTGTACAAAGAATTGCATGGATCCTTAAAAATTCTCTGAAGGAAGGACTCAGTTCTCAGTAGAATTTGAAGGACTCTTGGCACTGCATTTATAATCCTTAGGCAGGATTTGGGGATGTAGCGTCCTTGAAGTTCAGTCATTTAAGGATCCGCCCTGGACTTTGAGAAACACCAGAGGACTTACATAAACTGAGACAAGGGAGACAATAAGGCACAGGGGAAACACATCAGGGCGGGGCAAGTAATCACAAAGGAGGTTAACTTGACAGGACGTGGGATCTGAAACAAGATGAGACATTAGGCTCGTTTGAGATGAACCAATCTGCGCAGATTCAATCACCAATGATCACCGCACAATGCATGCCGCTTAGTTTTGTGTCTGACTTCATCCCGACTTGCTCTGACGTCATACAAAAGTGGACAACTCACGTGCCTTGCTATGTGCTTTTGTCTAAGGTTACCAAGAGCTACATTTTACAAGATTAGATTGAACACATCATGACAACATTATAATTTACCTTCATCCAATATTAATTTTTACTGAATAGAGCTTGAACACCTCACAATGTAAATCATTGCAACCTCTGTGTGCTGTTTGTTGGAGCCACTGGCTGCTTGGAGGTAACGATAACTAACTGCTAACTGCTAACAGCTAACTTAACGAGCTCCCCTCCTGCTGATTTCATGTTCTGCCCCTCCGAACACACTCCTCTCAGTAGTGTAGCGGTTGCTGAAAGGGCCCCAGAGAGCTTTTGTGGTTTTGAGATGATAACAGTGTGTTTTGGGGTATATGTGACATTGGATAACTCCGCCCATCTCCCCCAGAGAGCAGGTAAAATGTACCGAGCTGGGGAGGGGGACCAGGGGGCGGCAGGAGCCCAGGAAAAAGGCCTCTCTATTATTTAGTAGGCTTTGCTGTGTAGTTATGTTGTTATGGCCTTATGTCATATTTCAAAATAACAGTAGTGATAGTTTTGGTATAAAACAGTAAAAGAAGAACATTTTGATTTTTTTTTTCTTCCCCCATTTGTGGCGCCCCCCTATGGATGAATGCGCCTTAGCATTTGCCTATACTGCCTATGCCACCGGCGGCACTGAACAGGACCTGTAATGCATTAAATGGAGAGATGTCAGAGCGACAGGGCTGCACATGGACCGGGACCTTGAGCAATTTGGTGTTTAGTGCTTTGCACCTCGGCAGTACCCCGGAGGCAAACTGGCACCTCTCCAGCAACCAGTCAACGCTCCATATTTGGTCTGGACGGGGACTTGAGCCAGTGTACCCTCTAGTTTCCAACCTAAGTTCCTATGGACTAACCTACTGCCGCCCCAGTTAGTTTTGGTTGAGTTTAAAAATAACTTCAGATCAGATAGTTGGTGATGCAGGGTGTTGAAATCAGTCTGCAGGTTTAGAGATGGCAACCTCAGCAGTGACAAAACAGGACTACATGACTGTGTCATCTGCATACAAATGGCAGCTGCAGAATTTGAACACAGATATTTAAGTAAAAAAAAACCCCACATAAACAAGGGTCCTAAAAGCGATCCTTGTGGACCACCAGTCTATAACTTCATGACTTACCCAGGTTTTTATGGCATTTAGGGACCCAGGTCATGTTGAAATCCTGATCCTTGTTTTCACGTGCTTCACAGATACCAAAGCTTGTGAACAATTCTGTGACTTGATGTTGAAAGATCGTTTGCAGAGAGACGTGTCCATGCTCTGTCCTCACCACCAGACCTCAGCTACTGAGGGATTTCACAGCCTGCTCCTCAGGTTCACCCTGAAGAACGTTGTGTTCTCTTATATAGGAATGCTGTGCAGGTTGGTTACTTCATGTTCTGCATTCAGTTTGTTAGAATCTTTCCAGATGAATAGAAACTGATTTTTTTCACCTTATCTTTTTAAATTCAAAATTTGGTCCAATGTTTCATCTTCTTACGAGAAACAAGACGGGCCGAATTAACTGCAAACATTTAATGTGAAAATCTAATAAGCTTCACACTAAATTTGCTCTCTTTACTACCTCACTTGGACATTTTTTTATTTATTTATTTATTTTTTTTAAAGATTTTTTGCCTTTAATGGACAGGACAGTTGAGTGTGAAGGGGGGAGAGAGGGGGGATGACATACAGCAAAGGGCCAAGGCTGGAC
>NC_065512.1:2655577-2688763 GCF_006386435.1 Epinephelus moara
GGGGATGACATACAGCAAAGGGCCACAGGCTGGACTCGAACCCGGGCCGCTGCGGCAACAGCCTTGTACATGGGGCGCCTGCTCTACCACTAAGCCACCGACGCCCCCACTTGGACATTTTTTAAAGATATTTATCATATCTATGCTCATCTCTATCTCCTCATCACAGACGTAGATATATTCACACATGATGTCTCTGACTCACACTTCTCAGTGATGGTTTCTCCACATCTCTCAATAATCTGGGTTTAAGGACACGACAGCCTCGATGGTTTTAGATACGTCCACAGGACATTGATTACTTGATAGAGAGTCAAATGCTTCACAGTTTCCTCTGATGACGAAATAAAGAAGTCTCGTTCTTCCAACCACAAAGAGAAGCTGCTGTCATGGGTTGGCACAGAGCTGATAAGGTGAGTGGTGTCAGTGTTTGTACGACACTCACAAGCAGACCTCAGAGCAGAATGGCTGCAGTCACAGAGCTCTGCTTCCTGCTGTTTGCTCTCATCAACAACATTCATGCAGGAGAACTCATCACCATCAAGGAGGAAGGGGACTCTTACACTTTCCACCTCCCAGAGGACGCCAACTCCTGCCTGATCTCCAGATTTGCTGGTGAGGAGAAGCTTGTCCTGTGGAACACCTCTGACCTCTGGTCCCACAACTCCACAGTACCTGAGGTCTTGAAACGACGACTTTCAGTCATCAGCAGGGAGAATATTTCTTCTTACATCATCCTCAGCCTGACCCATTCAGACTCCGGCCCGTACCAAGAGGAGTGTTGGACCAACGGCAGAGTGACACATGAGAGAAACATCATCATCGTTATTTGTAGTACAATAAAAAAGATGTTTCCATTCTCTGTGATGCATGAAGAAACTGTACACCTGCCATGTGCCGGAGCAACTGACGATCTGGATTTCCAGTGGCTGTGGCGACACAAGAAAGAAGACCAATGGAGCAGAGTTCACGAGGACAATATGACATCAGCGATGGACAATGTAACAGGAGGATTCAAAGTGGTGAACGACAAATTATTTCTCAATGTATCCAACATTACAACAGCAGTCATGACAGTGTTCAACTGTGTGCTGATGAACCAACAGCAGTGTGTTCGCAGTAAACCTGTACAGATTGATCTGGAACAAGAGACAATCTACCACTCAGAAGGAGAGACGGCGGTGTTACCGTGTCCTGCCACTGGTTTCAGTGATGACCAGCCTCCACCTTGGTCTATTTTGTTCTCCGACATTGACGAGGAACAACAAAACCAGACTGTGTCTTCAGCGGACCAAAACTACTCTCTGGTGCTTTCATCAGTAAAGTTAAATCACTCAGGTCTGTACATCTGTGAAACTTCTATGATGAAGCAAAGATATATTCTGTTGGTGTGCCCCAAATTTGACCCACCTGCTGTAGAGCTCTTCTCAGAGGGAGAAGACGTCACTCTCAGCTGCAAAGATTTCAGACAGGGTATGAAATACATTTGGTTCATCAAGACAAACCAAACAGGAGGCAGAATGGTTAGGGTAGCATCTAGTCTGAGCATGAGCAGAGTGAGAAGGCTACCTGATGAGAGGTTGATGGTCTCTAATGTCTCACTGAAAGACACAGGAGAATACTGGTGTGTAGTTCTGACCGACGATTTTAAGTGTGTGTCAACAAGCAAAACTCTCCTGACGTACAGAGAGCCCTTTGGGATTCACTCCACCTTCTACACAGTGAGATGCTCAGTGCTCAGCGCTCTGCTGATGATGCTCTGTGTTGTTGTAGTGGCTGTGAATCAGAGGACCAAGAGAGGAGAGCAGCTCTCAGCTCAGACACACAGTTAATATGCACATCTTCATTTCCTCACTGTCTTTAATACACTGTGTTATATACTGGGTCTGAACACAATGCATGTTACACATTCATGGTTACAAGTTGACCTTTGACCCTGACAAGGTGCAGATAAATATAGACACAGAAATATATATTGTATATATGTTTATATTTTGTTCTTCTTTGTGTTGTTGTGTGATTATAGGGATCAGTGCTTTGGGCTGCACCCTCACAGCAGGGGGCTCGTCTCTTATGGCATTTTGTTTTTATATTTTTAACATGTCGGTAATTCATCTTTTAACATTGCTTTCACCTGAGATGCTTTTTCTTTAAATTCATTTCACCCTCACCTTTTTTATCTTGTGTTATTGAACTCATGTTTTATTTGACATCAGATGATTATGTGATTATTCTTTATTATATATGAAGGAATTTGAGTTGATGCATTTATAACTGTTGTATCTTGCAGTGTTGTCAGTGTTATGTGATTGTTATTGTACTGTGGTCTGCAGCGATCAATAATCAATACGCTCTATAATAAAAGAACATAATCAATAAACTGTGGTTCCTAGTTTTTACTGTTTCAGTTGTGATTTATCATTTTTTGTAAACAGGACACATGTAAACTGTGAGAAATGATCTCTAATGGCACTAAATCAATGTTGTGAACACATTTAATCCCAGTCCTGTGCACAGACATTTTAGGGGGCAGGAGCTCAGGCAAAAAAGAGCACCTCTAATAATTATTCATTTAAAAATAAAGATATATACAGTAACAGGTTTTGCTTAATTCCATATTTATTTAATATCCATCCAGTGATGCAGACAAGTGTCACTTTGTTTGGGCGTCATTCTCCAGGAAACATTGAGCCTCAGACGCTTCATTTCCTGCATTGTGGTGAATTTTTCTGCATCAATTTATGGTGGAAATGTATCGAGAGATAGAGATGAGCATAAATATAATAGATATCTTTAAAAACATGTAGAAGTGAGTAAAGAGAACGATTCTAGTGTGAAGCTCATTAGAGTTTCACATCAAAGTAAAAAAGTAAACTGAAAGCTGCTCTCTAAATACTCCAACAAACCAACGCGCTCCTCCTCTACGCTCTTTACGCACCGCAGCACCAAACTGCATGTCATTTTTGTTTAATTTAATTGTCAGAGACGCGATGTGGGAGATGTAAACAATATTTCAAATTGAATTTTGGCTTAATAAGACTGGTGGACGTGGGACAGCAATTCGGCGTCTGTCTCCGCTCACACCGGGCAGCTGGTGCACCGGCATCAGAGAGTTGGAGGGAGACGGTGTGGTTTTACGCCAGACAATCTCACTTCTTGTTAAACGTAACGGTGGGATATTGCATCATCAGACTGGCTGTATTAAGATGTTTTGATGGGGGGTTGATTTAACAACAGAGACAAACACTGTCGTTACCTGGCTGTCCATGAAGGCAGGTCAGGAAGACGTGGTGCTGCTCCACTGAATGTGTGTGCAGCTGCCACACAGGGCCTCCACTCAGATACAGTTGTCAGACAAACAACACACTTTTAATTGAGAGTTGATGCCAGGGGCCAAATGTTGAATTACTAAAAAGAGATAGAAAAACCTGTCTTGCAAAAGGGCACTTATCTCGTCAGAGGGCAGAGGGACAGGTGCCTGAGCACCACCTGAGGTTTATCTGTGCAGCTGTGTGCCATCACCATACCTTCTGAGTTTGCTGTAGACTGCTCCAGTGGAGGTGTGTAACTGTGTCCCCTGACTGAGAGGTCTGACTGATGATGTCAGCAATGTCTCTGGACTGCAGCAGAGAGCTGTGACTGGGAGGAGCCTCCAGCTGTTGTGATATGTGTGTACTCGTGTTTTGTTTTTGGGTTTTTTTGCATCGTTCCAATGTCGAACCATTTTGGTTGGTTCTTCCATCAGCATCTGTTACCTACGGCAAGCCGTTTAATCATTTAATCAAACCACTCCTATCTGTAATCACATTTTAGATATCCATGATAGCATCTCTCCTACTAAAACTATGTTCTTACCGGTCAGAAGAAAACTGTGCCAGAGAGGACACACATACCAGATGGCACCATTTTTAAATTAGGAACTTTTTTTTTTATCATTCCTGAACACAGGAATATAGTGAATCTGAATCACAGCAAGGCCAGCAAGGAACAAGTGTGTCTTATTCCACTCACCTGTGTGTAGTCAGTAATCAGCTCCTGTGTGTTTAAAGCCCAGTTTTGGAGTTGATAAACTGTTCTTGGTGTTTTTCTGATACTGAGTCCCAGTTTTTTACTAAATTGTTACGGTTGTGTCATTTTAAATCACATGATTATTTTCTCTATCATATACGAGGGAATTTGAGTTTATTATTGTCTGTGTTTGAGAGCAGATAAACATGAAGTTAATCTGTTAATTTAAATTCAGCAGCTCAACCTCTGATTACCTGCCGAGCCTTCTTATACCTGGTCAACCATCCTTTCCCATCATCCATCATCCTCCCTGTCTCATCCCAACCCTATCCTTCCCTCTGCTTCTCCCTACCCATATCCCTTCATCCCCTCATCCCTTCTCCCCTCACCTCCTCTGGTGCACACCTCTCCCACGTCTCAATCTAGGTACCATCAGCTCGGGCGGAAAAACCAGTAAGTTCACCAAAAAGTGGACCAACAGGAAAAGGGACTCTGTTCTCTTTCTGTTCACACTATAGCCTGTATATCATATATACTAATGTAGTTTTGTTTTCACTTTGACGCAGTGTGGTTATGAAGCTCCTCACTTTCAGATGAACCTAAAGTTTGAGGAGAACCTGAGTGTGTCTGTGCTGTGGACTGTTTCTGTCTGATATATTCTACGTTCCACATCTGGAGACGTGCAGTATCTTCTGTGGATCAAACTACTCCTCATCCTGCGTCCTTGCAAACGCTACAAGTCACTGTGGTTTCATGTTTTTTCCAAGCATCCCAGTGCAGTGGTATTTGATCTAGAGGGCTGAATACAACGGCTGAGAGCAAAGAGAACCTGGAGCGCTTTGTGGTCACAGTGCTCAGGTTAAGGTTTTCCCTGTTGAAGGGTTTTTTGGGGAGTTTTTCCTTATCCGCTGTGAGGGTCCAAAGGACAGAGGGAAGTCGTATGTTGCAAAGCCTCTGAGACAGATTGTGATTTGTGATATTGGACTTTATAAGTAAACTTGAATTAGACTTGAATTGAAGTGAACTGTGGACTTGTTCTGGGGTGGTCTGAGGCCTCCTGGAGTGTTCACATATGCACAGAAAATGCTGAGTCACCGCTATGAGTTGGTTTAGAGGGCTGAAAATGACCAAGTGTGAAAACACCTCAAGTCTCCCTCTGCCCAATCTTCAGTACATCCTGCCAGACCGACCTCTTCCACCTTCACCCCTCTACTTATCCAATCATCAGTCCTCAATGAGAACACCTCCTAAGTTACAATTAAACCTTTAAACATGTTGTCGTGGCGTGATCAGTTTTCTCTGTGCCTGACCTGCTGATCACATTTCATCACTCACTCCGTGTTGAGCTTCATTTTTTGTACACAGGACACATGCAGGCTGTAAGAAATGATTTCTGATGGCACCACAGGTCACAGAAAGGTGTGTGAACACATCCATAAGGGAATAGGTTTGCATATGGATGGTAGAGAACCTGTTTGCTTATTTTAACAGTTCTGTGCATGAACACACAGGACCAGTCTGGTGTCGTACTGATTAAGGTACAGTAATGTGTGTTTTTCACTAGCCTACGGGACGACCACACATTGTGTGTGACTACAAGTGTTTTCAGTTCCACCTCGAATGAAGAGCAGTTTAGACATTTCAAGTTGAGTGGGAAAACAATTCAACATGATTGCCTTAGTCAGGCGGCTGTATCCAGATGTTTTAATAGTGGATTCATTTCACAACAGTGACAAACAATGCAAGGCGTTCACAATGCAGCGACCTGTTTTGAAAACTTTAAATGTTTTCTACCTTCCTGAGTTCCCATTCACTTCCATACAGTACAGAAACAAAACAATCTGAATAATCTTTTTATTTTACTTTTGTTTCAAACCTGACGTGAAGAAAAGTTTAAATTAGCAGTCAGAAATCATGTAACACATCTGATCCTAAACTCACCCACAGCTGTAACAGATCATGTGTATAAATGTCCATACAGAGCGTTTGGTTCATGTTGTATGAAGAAATGAAGAAATAAAACCTCACTGACACACAGAAGTTGGAGTTTTATACACAAACATTTTATTCGGTTAAATAAAGCAACAACCTGTAAGAACAGAGGAGGTGTGAAACGAGGAGCGGGTGTGTAAGGGGAGAAGCCGGATCAGAGGCCGATCAATAATCAATACACACTAACAAAAAAATAATCCAAATATTTAAAACGTTGTGGTGACGTGTTGCTGATTCTTCAAACAGAGGCTCATCTGACATTTCCGTACAGGGACACTCAAACTGAGTAAAAATAAAAAGTACATACAGACTCTACATGTTCCTCTGACGTCTCCTAACATGCTCGCTCTTCTCTTCAGGGTCAATGATCAGAGGCTGACTGCGCCTGTGTCGGATCGTTTCATCCCGGGAAACGTTACGGGTTTCTAAATAAAAACTGACTCGGTCCTGGACCGAGATTAGAGACAACAACAGAGAGTGACGGTGGAAGGAGGAGAGAAGTGGAGAGCACATTGATTTGTATTTACAAGACGTAATCCAGCTCGTAGCGGACATACATGTTCTTCTCATCGTTGTAGACCTGTGGGTAGTGAGCGATGAGGGCGTCCTGCGAGCCGATGTAGATGGAGTTGTAAATCTTCCAGTAGACGTCTCGGACCTTCCTGGCTGGATGGAACAAACCCTGCACACACAAACAACACAATGATAAGAGGAAGATTATTCACAGTGACTTCTGACAACAAATTCAGTACTTTAAATTGAAGAGTTTGCTCCCTGATGTTAAAAAATGTTTCACTTTCTCAACTGATAACCACTTTGACAGAGTTACTGGACCAGAAGTACATCTGTGCTTACTTATTATACTTTATTATTAATTTTATTTATCATTAATGTTTTATTTATTTTTGTTTTCAAAAATGTATTTGTTTTTTTAATGTAATTATTTTTTATTTGTTAGTTTTATTTTTTACTTACTTTTAAACTTATATTTTTTTATTTTATATTTTTCAAAAATGTTTCTTTTAAATATTTTTTATTTTCTAGTGTTTTTTTTTTTTTGCTTATTTTTATTTTACCTATTTTTGTTTTCAAAAATGGTTTTTAAAATTTTTTATTCTTTAATGTTTTATTTTTTGCTTATTTCTATTATTTTATTTATTTTTGTTTTCACAATTGTTAATTATTTTTTTCTTATTTTCTATTTTTTTAGTAATTTATTTTTTTGCTTATTTTCAAACTTATCTTGATTATTTTATTTATTTAGTTTTAAAAAAATAAATACGTTTTTTATTTTTTTATTTAGGATTTGTTTTGCTAATTTTTAAACTTATCTTTATCATTTTATTTAAAATTGTTTTCAAAAAATGCAGTTTTATTTTTTTAATTATTTTTTAGTGTTTTATTTTGTGTTAACATTTAAACTTATTTTCAATATTTTATTTATTTTTTGTTATATTTTTATGTATTTTTAATTTCTTATAAATTTATCTTTTTTATCTGCTTCACAGTGACATCTACAAATTGGTCATTTTGTATAATTAAGTAAATTTTAAATGTAATAGAGAAAAAGCGGGGCAACTCCAAAATTTGAATTCCATGAAAAGAAAAAGTGTGATACTCTTACATATAAATTAAATCAACTTAAGAATAAATAACATTAGTTATTTACGATCAACTATTATTAATCTTATCAATGATGGTCCGTGACAAACGTCCTCAGTTTCTGGCTCATTTATTCTTTCCCACTCTGTCACGTCTTCTACATGATCTACGCCTGATCTCCCTCTTCACCACTGGAGCTGGCTCCTGGTCGTACTCACCTGTAAGCAGTACTGCAGCATGCGGCAGGGCCCGATGGCGACCCTCAGCCCCTCCAGAGCGCCCATGACGGCCTGGATCACGTGAGGCGACGTCTCAAAAACGTTAGGCCACACGTAGTTGAGTAAGTGGTTGAGAGAGTCCTCACAGCCGAAACCGTAGACGCCCAGAGACATGTGCTGGACCACCGCGCTGGCCGTCTGTCTGTGGACCAGGTCTCTGCAGGACGACACAAGTACAGGGTCAACAGTTATACGATAAAGTGGAGATTAGAAACCATAAACCTTTAAAACTTTAAGTCTGTCGTTCTCTTCTGACTCTGTTTTTACAACATCCCTGTGTCAAGATTAGTGCTCAGTGGAGACTTCGGAGGACCGCCGTCTCACGCTGACTGACCTGTCCATGAGCGCGTCCTCCAGCAGCGGTGTGACAGCGTAGATGTAGTCTTTGCCCATCTCTCCGATGTACTCAAACAGGAAGGAGAGGGACTTGAGCACGCCGTTCTGCACGTTGAGCTCAGGCACGCGGTATTCGTTCATGAGTGCCGGCAGCACTGTGAAAGGTGAACAGGTTTCAGCGACGATGGCGATGGCTACGGTCGTACAGACTCTGTTCTGACGCTCCTGGACCTTCAGGTTATTGAGTAGTGTGGCCAAGACGTCATGGGGGCTGCGAGGAGTAAGAGCAGAGTGTTGTTTAAGATATTTGTAGAGAAACGGTTTGATTTTTAAAATATATAAACAGAGATTATCGCAGGGCGCAAACTAATGTCTGTTGAGAACTGTGAACAGCGAGAATTAAACCAACATAAAAACAAACATATTTGGCGTGTATAAAGGTCTTGATGGCACTCACCCGATGGCTTTGGCGATATAACCAAACGTGTTGACAGTCGCTCTGCGGATGGCTTTTTTGTGAGCCTTTAGCAGCTCCAGCAGCTCAAAACAAATCCTCATCCACTCCCTGGCCGACACGTATTCAGCACCCCTGGAAAATGACACAAGAAGTTACGATACATTCTCTAACAATACAATCAGATCAACTTCAGTCTGAGGCTTCATTTGACCGACCTGTCAGCGATCCTGCCCACCAGGTCAATACAGTTCTCCTGCACCTTCTCATGTCTGTTCTTCAGGATGGGAGTTAGACGAGGAAGCAGATCTTTGATTGGTGGAGTCATCTTGTGCATGCCTGCAGAGAGAACAACATGAATGAAGAGGTTTCCTTTTCTAAACCCTGAAATCTGAATCAAAGCTAAACAGATTTATAAATGTAACGAGGAGACATACCGATGACATTAACGATGGCCTTCAGCGCTCCCAGGATGCTTCCCAACACCTCGGGGTACTCCTCTCCCAGGTACTCGTACAGCACCACACCCAAGTGACCCATCAGCTTTTCCTGCAGGGACAGAAAAACAGAGCGTGTGTTAGTTTGAAACATTACATCATCTGGTTGTGTGTCTGCGTCTGTCTTCAGCGTGTACCTCCTGGCACGTCTTCATGACCACAGCGGTACGGGAGATCAGGTCGGCAGCCTGCTGACGGACTTTGGCTGACTTGTTGTTGAGACGCCACAGCACCGTACCGCAGATCTGAGGCAGGTAGGGTTTCACACGCTTCCCGAGGGCGTTCACCACTGTGCCGAAACCATTAAGCATCACAGAGTCCTAAAGAGAGAAGGAGGGATGAAATTAAAACAAACAAAACACAGATATGGAGAATCTTGTGCACATTTAATAATTGATTTCTTCTTAATCAAGCTGGTAAGCATCATCCCTCTCACCTCTGTGGTCTGTTCCTGGAAGGCGTACAGGATGCCGTCGATCAGCTGCTCCTCCAGCTTGTGGTCGATGTCAGCTGCACCCAGGTTGCCCATGATTTTCTCAATGGTCTCCATCACCATCTTTCTGTACTGCTCCGCCTCGTCTTTCAGGTCATCAACGATGCGAGAGATGATCTCTGCTGCTCCCACTTTGTTGGCCAGCTCCACTGTGGTGTCCACCAACTGCACGAGGGAAGAAAGGCGGTTACCAAAAAGAAAAAGTGTGAGGGATATGTTCAAGAAAAAAACAGTTTGAAAATCAGATTAGTTCTCGTACATCTTCACAAGACCTCACTTCTAGAAACAACGGTGCGAATGGACATTGCTTAAATATGGTAAAAAAAACATGTTTGGGACTAAAATGTCCAATAAAATAAATCGTATTCTTCACATGCAACTTTTCAGGTGAGGCAGAAAAGCTATAAATGAATAACAATGCAACACACAACAGTACAAATCACTGTCATGTTGTGTTGGTTAACCGAGGCTCTTGAGATTAAGTGAAGCGTAACACACATCAAACTGTAAATCACTGCTTTCTAAATTAAATGTTTTAACAATAAACCTCAGTAATCCACATTAAATAGTTTCCCTGCTGTAATCACATCACTGTCATCATGTTTAGGGACATTAAAGCACAGTAATACATCTCATGCCAACATTTATTTGGCTTAAGTGGCACTTAAAACAAAAACAGTATCACAGTTTGATCGGTATCTATCAAATGAATAACTAAATTCTGTCAGATGAATATGTGACTGTGACCAACAGGTGCAGGTTGAGAACAGACAAGACAAACGTCAGGTCTGCTAGCTCTCGTGTTGGTGTTAATCTAGCGAACGACTAGCCCTGATCTGACCACAGACTGGTTGAACAGGCGAGAATAGTTCGCAGGAAGCACCTTACATTTGATGACACACAGTAACACAGTGAAAAGAAGGAGGAAGGGGTGCGAAATGTCATTCCTAAATTAAGTGTGTTTTTTGTCAGTCATCCGATAAAAAAGCATTATATGCAGAAACTCTGCACACTGAGTCTGGTGCATCTCCCTGGCTGTTGACACTGCGTGGCACCACAGCAACCTAAAAGGGACTGAGCTGTTCTCCCTCTCTGTCTCCGTGCAGCCCACATCCTCCTCCTCATCATCCACCTTAATATTACTATCTGACCTGCTGAATGTGGACTATCTGTGTTATGAATTCATACTGTGCACCCTGCCCTCCCTCTTGTTGCAGACGCATGTCTCCCGCAGGTTATGCCACATTTTCTTCACTGCTTCTTGGTAAAAAAAACCCCTCTCTTTTCACAGATATTTTAAACGAGCCAGGATCAAAGGTCATGAGGTTGATCCAGTGTCACAGACGAAAATGTTCCCACAGTAATGGACAGTCAGCAATTTGTTATAAGATATTTTTAGGCATATTGGTTTCACTGGATCAGTTAAAACAGAGAACACACACCTCAGCCAACTACGTCCCCTGGAACTGACTTTATCTTAAGTTAAACAGGAACGTCTGTGTGTTTGCTCACCTGTCTGTAGTTGCGTCTGTCCAGAGCCATCCTGTGCTGCCAAAAGTGCTTGAAGAAGGGCGGCAGGATCTCTGTCTTGATGTAGTTAGCTTCCACACCATCAGTGCCACAACACTGCTTCACCACCTGTGAGACAAAGACACGAGAGTCAGAGAAGGAAACTGAAGAAATCAACAAGATTTCAGGCATCAAGCCGACAGGTCGGATGTAACCAACGGCTGCAGGGTGAGAACAGAGAGGACGAAGGTATCAGCTCTGCTAATTCTCGTGCTGGTGTTCATCTAGCGACATACTAGCCCTGATGCAACCATGTGTTGATTGAACAGGCGAGAATGAGTCGCAGGAAGTTAGCTTAAGTGTATGGGAGTGTGATTCTGGGATACAGAGGTAAGACATGAGTTATTCTTCCCCTCTCTTACCTTGAGCACAATCTTCTTCATCTCCTCATCAGGGGACTGAAACTCTCTGATGAGGATCAGCATCACCTCCCTGGTGTAGTAGTTTGCATACTCGGCGTCCATCAGTGGGATCAGGTAACCGATAGCTTTGAGGAAAGCAGCCAGACCCTGGTGACAAAGAGGGGAAATAAACAGTGAGTACAATCTCAGCTCACAGTTTAAAGACCTTAATGATAAATGTATGTGTCTGATGCTGCCAGCAGAGTTTTGATGGTCTTGCATGTGACCTCTACTGACAGCAGCAGCCCCTCAGAGGAGACACTATAGCAAGCAAATATTCACACTGTAGCCACGTGCAGGCTGAGTGCTGGGTGTGGATCTTGCAGGAAATACAACTTGTTCCTCCCTCCAAAAGCTTCTCACCTTTCCTCTGTGCTGTCTGATACCCTTCCAGAGGGGCTTGAGGACGGAGTCAAAGGACTCGATACCGTAGGGTGTAGCAGCTTCAGCCAGGGCAGCGATAGCCAGGGCACTGATGGTCCTCACCTTCTGCTGCTCATCCACCAGACCTGTGACACCACACAGAGTCAAAAACCAACAGTCAGAGCATGAACACATTTTATTCCAAACATTAAGACAGTGTTTACTGAACTCAGTGCCTTTTAGAATATCAATAAAAGCAAGATAAATTTAGTTTAAAAGAACACCTAACAGGCTGCTATGAAGTACATTTAGTGACTGACCGTGTTCGATGATCTCCACCAAGCTGCGAAGGTGGGGCAGAATGGCACAGCCCATGAGGATGGCGATCTGCTGCACGATCTTGATGCCTGTGTGTCGGGCCTGCCAGGACTTCTTGCTTTTACACACAGCTTTGAGAAACGGCAGCAGAGAGGGAATACCGAGGGCAGAGGCCACCACGGCGAAGGCTCGTGCTGTCGTGTTTCTGACGTACTCGTCCATGTTGTCGATATCAGGTCTCATTGTGGAGATCATTGTAGCCAAACCGGCAGCCTGGGGCAGACAGGAAGAAGACGGGTGTGTCAGATCGCCACATTTCTACTGATAAAGCCCTGTTTACACCAGACTTACAACTTCAGCATCACGTGTACCTGTACTTAAAAGTATATTCTGTCTGGTACCTGGTTCACGTGCACTGGTGTACATCTGTGTTAACAAGTCTGCATATACTGAGACTTTATCTGTTGCGACAGTGGCAGGGATTCATAATAACAAAATTCTGCCAGTGTAAAATCTGACTGTGACCAACGGGTGCAGGTTGAGAACAGACGAGGCATTAACGTCAGGTCTGCTAGCTCTCGTGTTGGTGTTAATCTAGCGAACGACTAGCCCTGATCTGACCACAGACTGGTTGAACAGGCGAGAATAGTTCGCAGAAAGTGTGCATGAAAAAGTGCTAAACATTACCTTTGCCAAGTTAGAGATGATTTCTCTGCCTTCTACTCTGGCGTAGTAGTCCTCATCAATCAGCAGAGGCTCAATCACCACCAGGATCTGAGCACAAAGACGACAGTTGGTTCAGTTCTTCACACAAAACAGAAAAATAAGCACATCTGTTGTTTTTATTGTTTCAGACCACATCTTACCTTGTGGACATATGGTCGAACCAGGTCGTCCAGTTTGTAGAGAATACGGTCGATGACTTTAACCAGCAGGTGGCGCTCCTGGTCCTCCAGGGTGGGCGACATGAGTAATGGCAGGATCTGGTTGAATAGGGGGCCTGCTCCGAATTCACGAGCTTTGTCTGTGATCTGACGCAGAGCGGCCTGGAGACACAACACAGAGGAGAGGATCAGTCAGACTGACAGACATTCAGATGGACAGACAATTTCAGAAAGGTCTGGTTTCTGTCTGCTGCTCCCAGCAGAGCATGATGGTCTACACGTAGACCTCCACTGAAAGCAGCAGCTCCTCCAAAAGGAGATTCTTTAGCAAGCAAATATTCACACTGCAGCCACATATAGGCTCCGTGCTGGGTGTTGATCTTGCGATAGGCACTGTTTCTGTGCTATTATAAGCAGTTATGACATGAGAAGGAATTGGGGAGCTGAGGGAGGATGTAGGACATTTGGGGACTGTTTAACATCAGGGATACTGGAGATAATAAGGGGGTTGATAAATGCACCAGGGACAAACCTTCCTCATGGGCGGTGTTCCATTTTTAATCTTCAGCAGCAGCTTCATGATCTTCCTCTCTTTCTGCTCCTCGGGGCTCAGCGTGGACTCATCCACCTCCACCTAACACAAACACACACAGAGCGTTAGCCATCAACACACACATTGAACTTCAGTCAGGACAAACATCCACGTTGTTGATTTTACAGTGTCTTTTACGTGTGTCGTGCGCACAAATCTGATGCTCACCAGCAGTTTGTC
The DNA here is from genome assembly GCF_006386435.1 of Epinephelus moara. Taxonomy (NCBI): domain Eukaryota; kingdom Metazoa; phylum Chordata; class Actinopteri; order Perciformes; family Serranidae; genus Epinephelus; species Epinephelus moara. The sequence goes on from NC_065512.1 coordinate 2,669,545, forward strand.
AAAATATTGGATGTCATCAGGTTTGAGGAAGGGGAGGTTTCCTGAGGGCTGGTCGTTCATCTGTTTGGTGGTGCGGTCCTCCTGCTGCATGTGGAAGCCCGTCATGCCTCCGATGGGGGTTGGTGTGGCGGACAGTTTACGGGCTGGAGTGCGGATCGGCACATAGCCTGCTGGTGGAGGCAAAACCTGTGGAGGAGAACAATGAACTGTCAGAACTCATAATTTATATTTACCCGTGGTTTTGTCAGTAGAGAATTAAAAGCAATGAAAGGGGTACGGACCTTGTAACCCTCTGGGAACATGGCATCAAGCTCCTCGTCTGTGAGAGGCCGGTTCCTCTCGTCAATCTCCCTCTCCCACCTCCACGCCTGCAGCTGCTCTGGGGTCATGCTCATCAGGTGACCTGAAGAAAACAGGGGAGGAAGTTAATTAAAAACACAGTAAAACCATCGAAGACTTTAAGGACTCATGTGACTAATATATGATTCCACTTCTGCACATGTTGTTCCTTCATTTACTAAATCCCCAAATATAAACAAAATACAACCGGACACAAGGATGGTAGAAGGCTTCAATTCACAAACTTTCAAGAGTTTCAAGGACCCCTGGGCACCCTGAATAATGCAACAAAACATCAATGTTTATTTACCTGGTGTTGGGGTAGCCATGTTCATAGCTGGCGTTCCTATGGGCGTCTTTCCTGGGGTCAGTAGTGGTGTTGAGGATCCCATCTGACTGGCGGGTGTTTCATCCCACCTAGACTTCCTCTTACTGGCCCCTGGCGTTGGAGTCTCGCCAACCGACTCGTCTCCTCTGTCTGTGCGTGGAGTTTCAGCCCAGCCACTCCCGTGTCCCGGGGTCTCCCTTTCTGTCTTTGGGGTTTCGTCCCAGCGGTTCTTGCGTACGCTTCCTGTGGCTCCGCCGTGGCCGGGCGTGGCATGGCCAGGTGTGTCCCTGCCAGGGGTGGCAGCGCCAGCAGGTGTGTGACTGGGAGTGGGGTCCCACATGCGGGTACTGGGAGTGGCCCCTGGGGTCTCGCTGCCTTTGGGGCGGCCAGGGGTTTCATCCCACCGGCTGTTTGAAGGTGTGTGTGCGGGGGTGTGTCCTGGAGTCTAAAAGGAACCAGAGACAAAGAAAACATGAGATTTAAAACAACTTACAATTTATAAATAGTTGTTATGTTACCGGATATGTACCCACTACAAGACGCTGAAGTTACCCATCAAGCACCAAGAGACAGAGACTTACATGGCCCACTTCAGTAGCGGAGTCCGCCTGGTCCCAGCTGGACATCTTTTTGGGTGTAGCATTAGAGGGAGTCTGGTCAGCTGTCTGGTCCCAGCGACGCTTACGTTTTGCAGCAGCTTGTGTGGCGGCGGACCCGTTGACAGCTTTCAGGTCCCCCGATTTGGCCTTCTCTGCCAGCTGCTGACGAATCTCTCTCTACGAGCACAAACGTCAGTAAAAACAATAAAATGGCGCTGCAAAAAATCAGTTCACAACTTTGTATGAACTTGGAAGCGGCCCTATAGCACATTTGTGTAAAAAAGGGCTAAAGAAAACCGTGGCTCACCTCCTCTTTGGACAGGTTCTGCTCCAACATGACGTCCACGTACGATCTGACCTGCAGCTTGGGGTCCGGCGTTTTGCCCCCTGCGCGAAAGAGCACCAACAAGAACATAGGACAATCATCAGTATACACTCTGGGGACCCAAGTGAATACAAACACAGCAAGCACAAACACAGCCAGCTAACCCTGACTCTCTTTACCAACAGATTAACTTAGGTTCCTGTTGCTTTTTTTTAATAAAACAGCTGATTCACAAAACATTCCTACTGAATTACATACAAATATACATTTGTCTTTCTTACATACAGTCATAGCATTCTAATGGAAAAACAAGCAGATACATAGAGAGAAGAGTTGAGGTTGTGGTGTTTTCTTAAAGTGGATTAAGAAGTTATAGCCATCACTGATGCAGGGGTCCTGGGCTGTGCTCTTCAGAATACGTACACTTTCAGTGCCAAGGGTCCCTCTGCAGTCAGACTTCAACCGGCAGAAAAGAAGCCTAGAAAATTTCTCTTTACCATTAGTAACACTTTGGAAAAGGGTTTGAACTCACACACAACAGTATACCACCTGTGTTGCATTGATTTACGGCACTCAAAAAAAAAAACAAATCTTCTTGGGGCATAACCACAAAACTTGAAAAAAAATCACATGGAATACCTGTGCTCCAGATTCCCAGTTCTTAATACTAGCATGTAAAGATAAATATATAAATATGAGCATCTACTTTGGCATTCAAATATAAATATGAGGTATAAATAATGATAAATCTAGCCCAACTGTCAGAAATATGACATGCCAGAGCCTCACTGTCTTATAACAGCTCTGGCTGTTCTCCAATCATCATACATTCAGATCTTGACTTCCTTTTCAGGACAAAAGGTAGCTGATAAAATAGGGGTAAGATATGAAGTTAAATATTTGGGCTGTAATTTTCCATCATGAATGCATGGGAAATTTTATCTAAATTTGTATGCCATTGATAAGCCAAATAAAAAAAACTTAATAGGCTCTTGGGGGTTGAGGTTTGTTGTAGCTGGGCTGCATCTGATTCCCCTCACAGGCCCCAAACAAGCAGCCAACGTGGACCCTGACCAAACTGACAAGTGCACAGTTCTCTGTGTTCCCCATAACCTACACAGGACGAGTTGCTGCACCCTTAACAGAGTGCAGTACAGGACTGGCAAAGCAGTACTGCTGTAGGAGAGAAATTAAGGACAGTTAGTATGGGCCTGTGGTATTGTGGTACACAATTTTCTTGATAACATATTTCTATTTTACAGAGAGAGTTGTAAAATAAAAATATATTTACACAACAACTTTGTACAAAGAGCTCTCTCTACATGCAGGCTTCAGGTAAGCCCTACCTAGACCACACCTGAAGCACTCAGGCTGTTTAAGCTCATATTGTCAGTGGAAGTGAAGATGCAATAAAAATGGAAAGGACGATAAACTAGCTGGCTCAGACTCCTGCATGTTTCTTAAGTCGGTGACCTTGGGTGTTTTGAAAGGCGCCTTTTAAACAAAATATATTATCATTATGAAGTGTTTTAGTCTTGCAAAATTAGAAACATGGTTAATTTGTGATAAGACGCTTTAACTAAACCCAAAGAGCCTAGTCCTCAAATCTGTAAGAAAAGCCCCTTTTACACTGCCGCAATATTCCGCCGTTATTCCGCCTCATCGTTCTTTACAAAACGTATAATCGAAAGTGGAGAGACAGAGTTGTCTCATCTTTAAGCCTGCAGCTGGGGTAGTAACAGCAGTGAATTAACGTCTGTGTAAAAAGGACTGCCGGTGAAACAGGACCATGGACAGGATAGGTTTGACATTTTGATGATGTCTAATGTATTGCTAGCAGCAGTTAGCAGCTAATTCAAAGAAGAATAAGCAGCTGAAAATGTCAGAAAATCAGGGAAGACAATGAGGTCCGGGAGCTCCTTACCCTCAGAACAGAATGTGAGATCGGCCACCATATAACAGTAACAGGGACGGTATATTATTGTTATTGCCTTTATTATTGTTCAGAATGTCCTGTTGTCACGTATGTCATAAGTCACTTTAGAGGCCCATACTGATGCCCGTCACACTTCATTTGTTTCCGGGATGCCGGTGTGCTGTCTAAAATCACACACAGGAACAGCATGATGCTGCCGTTGTTTGGTTCTGAGTAAAAATGCAAAGCCGGGGTATAGGAGGAACTTTGCAGCGGCCCTATAGTGCGATCTGTGTAAAAAGGGCTCAAGTAAGTTACAACTAAGTTGTCATGTCCTATGTTGAGGCCAAAAGACTTTGCATGTCTATCGTGTCTAACAATCGAACAGAGATGGTTAAGTTACAAGACTTAAATTACAGTCCAGACAAAGAGAAACTGGGGGAAAAAAACTAGACCTAATTATGAATTTTATGTTATTATATAACCTTGATGATCCTGAGTTGACTACATCAAAGTGATGAAGAATATTTCCCTCCACGGCCTGCCTTGGTATCTAAAGCTGTCTGTTAGCGAACAAGTTGTTGTTTGTCATCAGGTACTGAGCTCAGCATGGTTTGTTGGCAGGTGAGTTACACCATAACTAACCCTCACACTAACATTTCTCATCCTCATATGCTAAGACAAGAGGACACTGCCCTTTCCCATCATAATTTAGGCTGGCGCTCACATGGGATTCTTAACCCTTCGACTCACACACAACCCATCTGCGACCCACGTTTGTTAGGTGAATTATCTCTTTGAACATCGAACACCTAACCACCTCCCCTATCAAAAAGCATGGCAACCCTACAGTGGCTTTAGTTTTATTGCACAGGCTGCACATTAAAAGCATGAAAATATATAACTGAGCCCACACTGACATTTGCTGCAAAGTTGGAAGTCAATACCAATGCAGAAGAAAACGAACAATGACACAAAATGTCCTTGGACCACAGAGGATTGACCACCGGGAAGGCATCAAGTCTGGGAAGCAAGCTATTGCATTGTGGTCGAAGGGTTAAAACAGCAAAACTATGGGTGTGAAACCACTGGTAGTCATGGGGGGGGGGGGTCACAAAAAGGTGAACCGTGAAAGGGGGGAGGAAATGAGGAAGGTATAATGAAGTCGAAAAAAAGCTAAATTTACCGTCTGCAAAAGGATCAAGACGCTCAGGTGAGATGATCATCTGTCTGCGCCGGGCTTTGTACTCATCTTCCCGCTCTGCGATCTTCTGCGGACGATGCTCTGCAAATGGGTCATACTGCAAAACAAAAACGGAATACAGAATGTAAGTGGATTTAGAAACTTAAAAAATAGAGAACACATTTGATGGCAAGAACACATGGATGAAGATATGATATTTTAGACACATAAAATCAACACTTACTTGTTCGTCTGACTGAGGAATAGCGTTAAGTATCGCCACTGGTGCATGGTACCCTGGTTTCTTTTGTCCCAACAGGCTTGTTGATGAATCCTCTTCATCATCCTGAGGAAAGAAAGAGAAACACGAGTCTAGTCAAATCTCACCAAAGCGGCAAGACTCTCCCAGCTCACATGCAACAGGCAAAGAGGAGCAGTCAAGCTCCAAAATAAAACTGTGGAATTGCATCAGACCAGAACACTATTTAGATGACGGCAGATTTGTGGTTTATGAGCCAACGCTCTGCAACTATTCTGGAGAAATATATCTACACCCCTGGGTATGAAGATACTTACATCTTCCTGTTCATTGGCGGCGATGGAAGTGACATATCCAGCAAAGCGGCTGTCGCTGCCTCCATAGATCTCCTGGTCGTAAAATCCAGTGGAGTCCAGGCCCACTCCCTGCTCTCCTTCCTCCAGCAGGGTGGCCTTCATCCCCTGGATCTCCAGGATCTGGGCCTCGATATCTGCAGAGAAACGAAGAAACAAAGAAGAGAGGGTGAGAAAAAGAGTGTTTAAAGCTATGGGAAGCCTAGGATTATTACTGAGTACATTCACTGAAGTGATTTTCTTAAATACAAATGTGAGGTACTTGTTTGTTTGTTTTCATGCCACTTTCTACTTCGACTCCACTATACTTGAGGTAAATATTATTGAATATATTTTTACTTCATTACATTTATTCAACAGCTCTCATGAAGGAAGATTTTTGTAAACAAAACACATTAGACTTCAGACGTTGTCCTCAGTGGGGGATTCCTTTTCCCGGTACTGTATATTATCAGACAACAGCAAATACAACCGCACACAGTAACAACACAGACAGCATCACAGTAGCAACACAGAGAGGAGTGCACACTCAGACCTGTTGGAAAGGCCTAATTTATAAGACAGCTGCGGCGATCAGGTATAAGGCGGTGATTGAGTGGCTGTGTGATGTCCTGTTTTATTCAAGTAGCAATGCGTGCAATGACCCTGATGTTTGACTCTGTGAGATGGGGTGAGAGGAGACAAATGATCCTGGCAGAGGTGCTGGTTACACATGTGAATTTGACCCTATTGGTAACCGACAACATGGTAAAGAAGCAGGGTGGAACAGTATAGTTGGATGGGCTGAATAATGCCCTGAAGAGTTAATAAAATATGTTTTGTAATAAATATGCTGCCCCACAGTTTAGAAAAGTGTAGCTGAAACTTTAAGTCTATTAATTCAATAGCTTACTGACAGAAAATTAACTGGGAAACAGAGGCAAAACGAACTTTGTAGATGATGTGCCACTTAATACATCTGTTAAGGATTTTTACAAGTCAAACAGTCAAGGAGTTGACGGAGAAAATAATCATTAACACTTCAAAATGAGCTCCACCTCAACCAGCTACAACAGAAAAATCCTGCTTTTACATTAATGCACGAGTCATAATCATCTTATGATATATATATAATAATATAAAAGTCACAGGAACATTTCTCTGCATTGAATACTTCTACCTTTATTACTTTAAGAAGGCCTTTTTCCTGAACATACTTAAGACGATGCTAAGGAGAGGCTTTAAATGAAGGACGTTAACTAATAATGGATGATTGTTAAGTGTGGTATTGGTACTTTTACGTAAGTGAAGGATCTGGATAACTTACTCTCTACACTGCATAACTAATTATAAGACACTTAACGCGACACAAATAGCTTCACATCTCAGTTCACTGCGTAACGTGTGGTCGAGCGGTGTTGTTAAATGAAGCTATTGCTAACTGCCAAATAAGACCCTTATTTTCATTTAACTACAATGTATAGTGATTAACTCGAGGTATATACACAATCAAACATATGCTTGAATATTAATTTGAGCATGTTGATGAGTCTGGTGCTGAAGACGCATAAATAACCACAGAAAAAGGGCAAATCCGGCTCGGTGACGGAGCTAACTAGCAAGCTAATAAGCTAGCAACCAGCGCCATTATCCAAAGCGTCCGCGTTGCGTCGTACCGCGGCCTGCTGCTTACTGCGTTTTAAAACAACAAATTCATACATCATAATATACCCAAGACGCTGCAGCATTTAATACTAAATTCCCTTACACATAAGAATGTGAAATTTAATCCGAAACTGAAGCTGTTTAGTCATTTTTTTGCAATTAATTTACCTTCGTGCGTTTTGGCGATCTTCGCCATTTTGGTGGTGGTTGTTCGACTCTGAGACCGGAAGTGTGTTAAGCCAGACTTCCGTCTGTGTGCAGCTGTTCTCAGATCAGTTTACAAATGTTGATACGTTAATTGTTTTGTAAAAGTCAAAATCGGCTTTAAAGGTATGCATGTTTGTGCTCACAAGGATTTTATCTCCAGTTTTTATTTGTTTGTTTTTTTAAATTGATTAATTTATTTATTTTATTGTTTATTTTTACAGGGACAGCGCAAATTAAAAGTAATTGCATCAGAGTTAACGTTAGCTGGCAGCTAATTTACATCTGTTGTCCCTAGGCAAGTAGACAAAAAACAACAACTTCAAAAACAATAAAAACAAAATAATAGATAAAAATCCATCATGTTGCTCTTTATGTAAAGACATACAGCTGAAAACAAGGACAAAAAGGCTGGACATGGAAATCACAAACAAACTATTCTTGCCAATAAAACGTATAACCAAAAAGAAACAAAAAACTCAGTGTGGTAGAAATAAATCTGAAGTACATCGTTGAAGCAGCTGAAGAGGATCTGAGCCCCTCCTCAGTCTGACTCTTTGTCTTTCATCTATTTTGTTGATCGTTTTAATTTAATTTTTCTAATGCTTTGGTGCAGTAGTATCCTGTCGTTTATATTTGATGAGGTAATAACAGAGTAATGATCAAATGTAAAGTGCTTCAACCACAAAGACAGTTTGATAATGTGATATTATCTAAATGTGAAATGAAATAATTAAACATCATTTTCTGACTCAGTCCTTTAGAAGTGATTAAATGTGATTTCTGAGGCTGTATTGATCGATTGGTGATGATGATGATTGAACATCAGATGTCAAAGTCCTGCACACAGTGTTAAAAGCAAAATGTTCTTAAAGTTGTAAAAGTAAATGTGTTCACTTTGAAGAAATATGCAGAGTGTTACATCCAGTGGTGAAAAGTAGGCCTGCATTTACTCAAGTACTGTGCTTTAGTACAATTATACTTGAGGATTTCCATTTTCTGCTACTTTCTACAGCATTTTAGAGGCAATTCCACATTTGTTTCTCCACTACAGTTACTTGATAACTCTACTTACTTTGCAGATTCAGGTCAACACTAAAAAAAGAAAAAAAAATGTAATCCCAAACAGTAATTTGTGATGTATTGCTAGATAAGGATAACAATTGTACTGATCCCTGGGGGTAAAATCACAAGCTACCCAGCAGATACAGTTTATAAAATATTAGTCAACCTGAACAACTCTTTTTCAAGTTGAGAAACTAGAGCGCTACAACTCAAATTTGTGATGTTATAGGGTATACAGTCTAAAGCCACTCCATAGACAGTGAATTGTGACAGATGAGATAAAATCAGATAATCCTTTATTTGTCACACAGCAGGGAAATTAGTAACATGATGGCAGCAGAGGGACGGTGCAAGCAGGAAGCATCTGTGGAAAAAAAAATACAAAGTAATATATAACTACGTATTGGCAAAAAAGACACGCGCAGGTCGGTGTAATAAGTAAACTCTACAAAACAAAAGCAATATAATATGCAAACATTATAAAAACACAAAGCAATATGATAAGTAAGCAGCAAAAAGAAGCTAAATATAATAAAGAGACAGACTGATGGAAGTATAGATATTGCACCTGAGTGCTGATTGTACAAAGTGAACAATAAAAGATATAATAAATAAATAGACAGGCTGAATGGCAGAATTTACATTATTGCACGTATCAAGTGTAGTGATTGATTGTCCATAGTTTTAGGCGGTGTGATCTCCTGGGAGCAGTGTGAGTTGTAAAGTCTGCCAGCAGCAGGAAGGAAGGATCTGCAGTATCTCTGCTTCAAACACTGCTGGTGAAGCAGCATGCCACTGAAGGAGCTGCCCAGTGCTGTCAAAGTGTCCTGCATGAAGTGGGACATGTTGTCCATAAGGGATCACAGCTTGGCTATCATTCTCTCTTCTCCCACTACCTCCAAAGGGTGGAGAGAGCATCCCAGGAAAAAGCTGGCCTTCTTAATCAGTCTGTTGAGTCTCTTCCTGTCAGCTGTCGACAGCAAACCACTCTATAGAAGATGTCTGATGCTACCACAGAGTCAAAGAGGGTCCTCAGGAGTGTCCCCTGTACACCAAAAGACCTGGGTCTCCTCAACAGATAGAGTCTGCTCTGTCTTGTATAGTGCAATAGTCATCACCATCTCAATGTCCAAAGGAGCTCGAGGATCTGGAGGGAGCTCCGAGTAGAGCTGTTGCTTCTTCGTGTCGAAAGGGGTCAGTTCAGGTGGATCAGGCATCTGATCAGGATCCTCCTGGGCACCTCCTGTCAGAGTTGTCCCTGGCACGTCCCACTGGTAGGAGGCCCCGGGGCAGACCCAGGACATGCTGGAGAGATTATATTTCTCATCTGGCCTGGGGACACCTCGGGGTCCCTCAGGAAGAGCTGGAAGGCGTTGTTGGGGAGAGGGACGTCTGGGGTGCTTTGCTCGGCCTGCTGGCCCTGCGACCCTGCCTTGGATGTATGGTGACTGGGGATGGAAAACCACAGGGAATCTGGATTTGCAATACATTTTTAACCACTTAATTTTAAAAAATGTTTGTAGCATCAATGAAATGTAACATTTCCAAAACACCCTCTGCCCCACTGTCTCTCTCAGTGTGATATGTTGAGAGCAGCTCTATGATGTCAGAAGGGGTGAGGCTGTTAAACACTTTGTGGACAAACATCTAAATCTTAAAATGAATTCTGTAGCCAGCAGGCTGGCAACAGAGAGGCAACAATGGGGGCATTGTGCTCCTTCTTTTCTGACCTTGTTATGCTGCATTTTGGACTAGATGAAGGCGGCATGAACAAAACTGAGTGACACCAAAATATAATGAGCTGGGGATGAAATGAGGGTGATGACTGTCTCCTGGTCAGACGTGACGAGTATTGATCTGAGTGTAGAGATGGTGCACAGCTGCTTAAAACCTAATTTCACTCCTTGATTGATTTGTTTGTCAAACAATTCAGAGGCCAATATAATCAGATAGAGTTTCATCTATTTATAGACTAAATCGATTTTTAACATTGATTGATGTGTGTGATTTAACAGAGGGCTCCACAGGGCCAAGATGAGGAGAATTAAAGCAGGTTATTTGCTATGGGCCAAATGAAACAGCTCCAGTGTGTGTGTAACGCTACAGTGAGTGCAGTGAACCTGTGTGTACTCAGCCACACTGAAACATGAGCCAACATCTCGTGACATTCCTGCGTGAGTGCGCGTTCGTGCACGCCCGGGGCACACACGTCAGCGATGTTCGTGCAGCGAACCACAGCACTGGCCAATGAGAGCGCTCAGTGCGTTACGGGTCATCCAATGGCGGGGCGAAGTTTGGAGGGGGCGTGGCGTCAGGGGGCGGGACCAGCCTGTGGGCTCTGCTGTCTGCTCCGCGAGCGAAGAGATCCGTCAGAGAAAGAGACGATGGCGAGAGGCAGCCGGAGCCTGAGAAAAGTAGCTGAGTGTATAAAACAGTTTCCGTCGACAGCCACCCGGGAAATACAGACCAGGAACAGAGTCAGGTGAGGTTTTAAATGTTATAACTGTCGAGTTAATCTGTAAAGAATTAGAAGGAGACACGCCCCCGATAATAGCAACTGGTTAGCTAATTTACAGTAGTGTTAGCACCGACGATACTCAGCGGTTAGGTGGTAAACATGTCACGGCTTAAGCTAGCAACATTTACGGGTTTCACCACGGTATTCATGGACCCTACTCGACTGAGTACAGTTTGGAAAAGTTAGGGTTTTAAGGCTAATAAATATGCTAACTCTCAGGAATGTAATGTTAAGTAACAGATAAGTACAGGGTTGGAAATGAGCTCCAGCCACCAGCCAGATGCTGCTAAAGTATGCAAGTTGCTGCTGGGTTAGCTTCACTCATCAGCCAGAAAACACACAGTGGTGATCTGCTGAGAGGCTGATGGATGTAAGAAGCCATCTGCCACTGTGGCAGGTGGACGAAAAAGTCAATTGAAGTACAAGACGTTCCCAGCTTGGGATCAGTTAAGTGCATCAATCTATCTATCTATCTATCTATCTATCTGTCTGTCTATCTATCTATCATCTGTCTGTCTAGTTTCCAGCCCTGGTTAAGTAATGTATAACATTTGAAGAGGGACTTCTTGTACTTTTCTTTTCATGCCACTTTGTTCTCTTGCTCTGCCACATTTCAGAAGGAAATACTGTACTTTTTACTTCTTTTAATTATACCTGTAATTATGTGACAGCTTAAGTTACTTTACAAGTTACGTTTTTCTCACAAAACACGCAAAGAGCTTCTAAAATATAATGTTTTGTTATAATGAAGGCTATCAACAAGTGCAGCTGAAATGATTAGTTGATTGATCAATTAGTCGATTGACTGAAAATTAATCTGCAGCTATTTTGCTAATGGTTAAAAAATGTGTGGTTCCTTCCTTTTAATTATTTAAATACCTTTGAAATAATTTTGAGTTTAGTTCTTTTCTGTTTTTTTTACTCTTTAGATTTTTCTGTAATATTGAGTATTTTTACGTTTAATAGTCTACTATAAGTACATTGTCCTGATTATGCTTACATATTTTTTATTGCAGTAACATTTCCAATGCAGACTTTTACATGTAATAGAGTATTATTTATGGTGTAGTATAATCAATCAATTGAATTCAATCCAGTTCAATCAATTCCTTTCTTACATGAAATCATAAAATATGATTTCAGTGAAATGCAGTTGTTGTCAGTTCTGTCAATTTGTAGTAATAGTAGTAATAAATAAATGTCAGTGTTTAGGATTAGGCAGGCTCATCATTCAGTGGTCCAACATTAATCACAAAAAGTATAACTGATAATTATAAATAACTTAAAAAGTGGAGGTTAGCATACATTTTTGGCATCAGGGGGCGTCACAGAGAGGCGTCTGGAGAATGTAGAGAGAAACCCATGACTAAAAATTGAAACTGTAAAGAAATCAGTAACTATACCTGTCTAATAGCTTAAGTGAAGTAAAAAGTATAATACCTTCCCCTGAAATGTTTTCAAGTATTAAAAAAAATGGATATATATAAGGGTACCGTTTAGAAAAGTGTGTCAAGTTACCTTCCACGACTGCAGCCTGACCCACTTAACTTTGCCCCCAGGGTGAGAAGTTATGGATTCAGCTGTATGTCAGGATTCTTTTTTAACCTCTAATAGCTTCTGCTATTGCATCAGCTGCGTGGTGTTTTGCAATACGTACGACATACGTTTTTATCTCGACTTTAAAATCCTACAAGAGAAAGTGATTTTAATGCCGGCTGACAGGTGTTAGGTAAGATATAACTACTGCCATTACTGAGGAACACAGCTAAAATCCAATTTAGTCTCTGGAACAGTGTTGTGGAAGGTGGCAAATTGCTTCAAAATGTTTCTCAGGATAAAGAGAGGTAATCCGCACACTCACAGAAATTTAATTTGGTGATATTTTGCATGGTTTCTGTGCCATGATGGTCGAATGATTGATGATTAAACTTGTGGGAGCTTGCAGTATCTGTATCTGCACCCTGCTGGTGTTAGATGTGTGCACTGTCCTTTTTCTTTGCTCTCAAGTCCTAATTTCTCCACCACAACTCTCCATATCAGCACCCATTCAGTTGCGCGTACTTGACACTTTGAGGTCAGTGTCAGCTGTATCACATTTCAGGTAGTAGTGAATGGGCTCTCTTTGAAGCGATCAGCAAGCCAGTATTGGAACAGGAATTTGAAGCAGCATGTCAAGAGAAGCACAGGCTACGTTTTATAAGTTGATGATGACATTGATATTGTCCCGTCACATTAAGTGGTGACATTAAGGCTGGTTAAATCCAAACACATGCCCCGTGAGGTGCATTGTGCTTCCAAACCATCCGGTGCCAGGGACATTGTGGAACAGGGTGCCACAGGTGCAGTGGGTGACAGCCAGGCACAATGGACAAATCAATCCGCCTGACACATCCCTCCTCTCTGCAGGAGCTGGGTTAATTTAATGTGTTCATAGCCTCTGTGGAGATTACAAGTTAGTTCTTACCAATCCGGGATTAGCAGAGTCCTTCCATTCATGGTGTTACACAGGATCTGAGTCAGGGCTTCTGCCATGATCACATTGATCCCTGTTAATCAGTGCAGCAGTGCTGTGGAAAGGGGAAACAGAACTGCATGATTAATGCTTTAGTATCATGATAACGCGAGTTTCTGTTTCATTGTGTTGATGCTGATGACTCATTGTTTACCGTAAATCTTCAGTTAATAGCCTGTGCTATTATTTTCTTAAATCACTGAACTCAACCAGGCGTCTATGTGAGACAGGGTTTTAATTCCTTTCACACAAAATGCTGCACCGCAAAAAAATAAAATCAACTTGTTTATTTTAACCAGTATGAATATTACTTGTTTAAAAGTTTAAAGGAGTCTCCACTTTTTTTTCCGTGTCTTGTGTTCACCAGGCCGGTAAATCTGAATCAGTTATTCTTTGGTGTTTGTGGTTTCAGTGAATTGAATGGAAGGATTGAATTGAAGAGAATCTTACTAAGCTAACAATATGTGTAGCATGTCCATGTTGACAAAAGATCCCAGCTGACATTAGGCGCCAGGTGAGGTACATCCTGGACAGGTTGCCAGACTGTCACGAGGGCTTGACAGAAGTTTAAACATTTATATTTGTTTGTGCAATCATCCAAAGACGTTTTATAAGAATTAACTACATGGCAACCAGGCCAGGCGTCTAATTGAGACAGGCATTAGCCCATTTGTCAAAATGTGCAGCTACACCAGGCTAGTAAAAGGAACTGGACATTTAATTGAAGTGTTGCGGCATGTTGTTTATGCTACCTGTGTTCTCGTTTTCTTTTTTAGATGTTGTCTTTCATTGAAACCACTAAGTTAATGAAATGTGCCATACTAATAAAATTGTCTCTGCCCTAAGAGAATTAAGATGTGACGACAGTGACAGGTTCACAACACAAAACACAAAATCCAAATCTGTGAAACTTACAAAGATATAAAGCAGCAAATCCTCACATTTTAGAAGCTGAAAACAGACAGAATTTTTTTCTTGATAAAATACAAGTAATCCATGAGACAAAATTAAGGATGCATGATACTAGATTTTTTTGCCCATATCCGATTTGCTGATATTAACTGTATTTTTCTTTGCAGGGCGCTGATTTCAGTACTCTGTGTTTTAGAACATTGGTAAAAGAGAAACCTAACCTAATTCTGTCACTTCTCCCCCCGAGGGCAAACAGAAAGTATGTGTGTTTGCAGACAAGTAGTAACAAAACGAGGTCAAGCCAGCCCAGCTGGTTGGGCTGTACAGTGCTGGAGCTCTCAGAAGTTAAAGTTAACCTTTGACCCCGTTCCATTTTGATTATATGGCATCTGTGACTCATTTAATTTGAATGACAAATGCTTGGCCGGTTTTGCTAGAGAGCTTTTCATGTCGAGTATCTTGTTCCTGTTGAGGCGTATGTTGCAGCTTGTTGCTTTGGATGCACAGGTATGATAGACCAATGAGCACCAGACTTCATGCTGACGTACAGAAGTTTAAGATTTGTCTGAGGCTAGATAAAGAACCGAAAACAACAGAGTTACAAACAAATTATCCAAAAGTATTTACAGAAACAACAAAACAGAATTCAGTGTGCTGTTTTGTGCTTTATGAGAGTATTAATTGTTGTTTTTTTGTTTGCTTCGTGCACAGATACCTGTCATCATGTGGGATCCTGATGGCTCGTGTACCTCCCCCGCTGGTTGCAGCCATGCCCGGGCGGAGCATCGCGTTACCCGCTCGTAGCTTCTTCAACCTGGCCGATTCCTTCTCCAAGAGGAAGGAGTACTCTGAGAGACGCATCATTGGGTGAGTCAGTCCCTCTGGGATGTAGAAAGGAAAAGGATTTTTGAGAGTTATTTTAATATATCCTCTTCACTGTCTTTGCTACTTCCCCTTTGCATTTTATGAGACATACTTTACACGTTTTTTAGTTTGAATTGAGCTCAAAATAGGGCTGCTTAATTATGGCAAAAAATCATAATCACAATTATTTTACTCTATTTTGAGATCATGTTTATTGAACATGATAACTCACTGACTTTGGGGGAACAAAATTAAACTGAAAACCAAACATAAATGTAAAATTAAAGATAAATAAATAAAATTTCCATTCACCCATCAATCCATTTTCATCTGCTTAATTGGGGGCAGCAGGCCAAGCAAAGCCAGATGAGGCCAGATGAGATATATAACCCCTCCAGTGTGTCCTGGGTCTGCCCCGGGGCCTCCTACCAGTGGGACTAAATGAAATAAGTGCAAGAGGAGGAAGGACTCCGCGCTGTTGGCGGAAGATTGCTGCTTTGATTGGTCTGTGCAGCATGCATGAGAATTAAACACAACATGATATATTTTGATTTATTTCTCACCTTTTCCTAGATGGTCTGAATGATCGGGATGTCCCGATCCGATCTCAAAGATCAGTATCGGTGTCGATCAATGCCTTTTTTAACTGCCGGTTTTACGTACAAAGCTAGTGCAACAAAAGCCCCGCTAGCAAAAAAGAATTACAGACAATGAATATAAACACTAAATGGATTATAATTTATTCAGGTTACTCAGGCAAAGGCTGCACTGGAGGAACAAACAATGGAGGATACTCTTGAAGGGAGAGAGAAATTCCCTCGAGGCAGCAACTAGGCAGGAAATATTTTTCTAAATGTGTGTATACATTGGATTATGTACTTGTACTTGTATGCACTGTGCAACTGTATTATCTGGAGAAATAGTGTTGGATCAGGACATTCTTACTGAATTAGTTGTTCATTTGTGGGTTGTCTTTTTTTAAAAATAAAGTCACTAAGAGGGTCTGAAAAGTCACTAGATATAGTGAAAACGTCACCAAGTTAATTAAACCAAGTAATTTATAGAGCGCTTTTCAAAACAGAGTTACAAAGTGCTTTACATGTCGCCAGTTAAAACAGACAAGACATGAAAACAACTTTGTAGGAATTGGTAAAAACACTTTGGTATATGAAAACTGAGAAAATAAAAGTCTAAATAAACTTCAGGAAAGGCTCTCTGATCAAAGTGTTTAAAGAAGGGACTTAAAAGAGATCACTGACTCAGCCGACCTGATCTCCTCGGGCAGATTGTTCCAGAGCCTCAGGGCCCCGACAGCAAACGCTCTGTCCCCTTTAGTTTTCAGCTGGACTTCTGGAACAAAGACCTCTGCCTGAGGACCTCAAAGTACATCCTGGAGTATACGGCACTAAGAGGTCAGAGATATAGCAGGGAGGGAGACCATGAAGAGTCTTAAACGTGATCTGTAAAATCTTAATATCTATTCTAAAACATACTGGGAGCTGGTGTGAAGTGGGGCTGCAACTAACGATTATTTTCATTGTCGACTAATCTGTCGATTATATCTTCGATTAGTCGACTAATCATTTTATCAAAAAATGTGTTAAAATGTTGAAAAATGTCGGTCTGTCTCTCCCAAACCCCAAAATGATGTCATCTAATGTCTTGTTTCGTACTCACGCCAAAGGGTTTTAGTTCACCGTCATGGGAGAGTGTGTAAAGCTGCCAATATCTGAACGTAAGAAGCTGCAGTAAGAGTATTTTGGGTACTTTATAGTACTTTTCTATGAAAAATGACTCAAACTAATTAGTCGACTACTAAAATAGTCACTGATTATTTTAATAGTCGATTAGTCATCGATTAGTCGACTAATCGTTGCAGCCCTACTGTGAAGAGGCTGAAGCTGGACTGATGTGATCAGGGCTCTGGCAGCTGAATTCTGAACAGTCTGATGTCGATTAACAGATTTTTGATTCAGACGAGAAAAGAGGCTGTAACCATGATCCAGGCGTGAAGACTCCAAGATTTCGTGCAATAGGTTTGATAACAAGAGCATCATTGTGAAACTGAAAGTGGCACAATAATCGTTTTATTTCAATTACCTTTTTTCATAATCATCGGAAGCTGAAATTGTACCTGAAGATAAAATTTGAATAATTGCCCAGCCCTCAAAATGTCCTTGTTAAGGACATCATAAAAGAATAGCCTCCAGACACTTTACTGAAGGACACCAACAAACAGCACATTCAAATATATATGATAAAATCAGATCTTCTTTGTCGAGGTAACTTTACTTATCCTGAGGGAAATTGCAGCAGTTGCAGTTCAAAGTCGGTGTTTAACCACGTGCACACAGCGCCAGGAATGCATGTGAAGTGGAACGTAGTTTTGTGTGTACACAATCTTTGTACAGGTGTAAGGTTAAAACGTTGTGCTCCCGGTCACAGCCCTCATAAATCACAAGTGAACGTATGAATGATTGTTTTAATGCTGGTGCCCTACATGAGGCTGAACATGCGTTTGTGCATGACGCACTAAATGTCCTCCTGTGTTCCATAGAAAGGTCATAATCACTAAATCTGCTTGTATAAATAGACGCGGGTGGCTGCAGCTATTTTCCCTCAGCTGGAGTGATGCAGTTACGTAACAGTGGTGTGAGAACCCGTGTCCATCTGTGTCTCATTCACTGCATCTTTTCTTTATTTAGATATTTGATAGCTTTTAAAACATATCTTCTCTTTCACTCTGTCTGCCTCTCTGTCTCTTCCTCCTCTCTTTCTCTTTGTTCCTCACTGACCTATTTCAGACTCAACTGGGTCATGACTGTACCGTGCCAGCTTTGTTTAGTGTTTAATGTTATGTCACAGCACTGACCTTCACCTGCTTCCTGTCGCGCAGACACACACACGGAGCTTATGGCTCTTCTGTCCCTGCTCTGGCTCTGCAGGTTTTCCATGCAGGAGATGTACGAGGTGGTGGCCGGAGTGGAAAACTACCGCCTCTTTGTTCCCTGGTGTAAGAAGTCTGAAGTGGTGTTCAAGCGAGCTGGATTCTGCAAGGCCAAACTATCTGTGGGCTTTCCACCTGTGATGGAGAGCTACACCTCTCTTATCACTTCAGTGCGCCCCCACCTGGTCAAGGTACGGTGCTGCAGCCAAGCACACGTTTGCTCAATGCAAGAACATCTTCCTATCCCAAACTGCTCTTACTTTTTTCTGTTCTCTATTAAATGCACAGACTTGTTGTAAACATTGTCAACATTAGCACAATAATTATAATATCAGGCTGCCTGAGCTGCTCAGTCTGTGGGTAAGTTTCATTCATAAAAATGTTTCCAAAGAGTACAAAATACAGTTTCACACCATGTTCACACCATGCACCATGTCACAAGATAAACTGTCTGCAGTGAAAAGGCCTGTTTCTAACACACAGGATGTTTATTTGTAGTTTTTGTCCAAATATAATTAACATACTAGAGATGCACCGATCCAGCTTTTTCAGTTTCGATACCAATCCTGATGCTGTGGCTTTGAGTATCAGCTGATAACCGATACCGATCCGACACCGTGGTTGACCTAAAAAGCTATATACCTTTACATGTAGAACAGTAAAGACTAGAGGCATCAGGCATTGATGACTACACAGTTCTTTCCTAAGATAAAATGAAACAAGATGAAACAGATTAATGAAATGATGAACTATTTATTTTTAACGAAAATAAACAATTGTGCAACAGCAGTTGAAATAGTGTGAAATACCTCCACACAGCTGATTCTCTCCTTCGCTCCATGACGTGTGATGTAGCTCGTGTCGCACTAGATTTAAAGGGAAATGATCGCCTCAGGTATAGGTTGCATTTTCCTATACCCGATCCATCTATTTTGATGATATCGGGGCCGATATTAGATCCAGATATCGGATCGGTGCATCACTAGTAGGGTTGGGTACTGAAACAAGGTACTTTTTGTACTTGGTACTGATTCACGTCGGTGCTACCGAGTACCGATTCACTTAAAATGAATCGGTGCCAAATTTCGGCACCTGAGGTGGAGGCGGAGCGAGAGCGCATGACTCGCACCTCAGACTCAGCAACAATGGCGACAAAAAAAAATGTGCAGACAAAAGTTAACGTGCAGCACTGTTCCTAAATGTTCTCAATAAAATGTTGAAACAGAGAAGTTTAGACTATGGGCCCGAACGA
>NC_065512.1:2689412-2695698 GCF_006386435.1 Epinephelus moara
TGTAGCCTTTATAATGACTGTGATATGAGCTTAAAACTAAAGGTAGTAAAAATACCCCAAAAAGGCCTAGGGCCCAAAGGGTTAAAAAGTACCGAAATAAGGTACCGTTTGGTACCGGTACCGAATTCCAGATACCGGTACCGTATCGGTTCAGTTATGAACGGTACCCAACCCTAGTCCCTAGAACATACAGGATCATTATCAGCACAGAGAAATACTCTGTTGCAGCGTTACGTGGCTGATAAAAAGGAAAAAGCTTTTTCAGCCTCTTAACCATTCACTTTTATTGCCCTCAAGCAGGGCTGCACAATTAATTAAATATTAAGCCTGATCAAGATTTTGGCTTCTCACAGTTTATCTTTTTGAAACCTGAATTAATTGGCTTGATTTTATTTTCAAAGAAGAAGAAAGAAGGTAATAAGTAAGGAAAGAAGACATGACCCAAACAATTAGCAAGAAATTAGTAAAAAGAGAAAATAAAAAACAAGAAAATTTGTTTAAAATTTAATTTAATTATAAATGTAGTTCTTCCCTAGCTTTTTTCTTTTTTCCCTTTTTAAAATAATTATCTGACTCTTGTTTTTTCTTGCAATTTGTGGGACATCTCTTACCAAGTTGCCTGTTGCCTATTTTTCCATGTTTTTGAAAAAATCTTGAGACACATCGGTTTAAATATTTGTGAAAGGAGCCTGAAAGCAACACAAGAAAAGTGATGTCGCTCCAGGTTTTAATGAACATGATCGACTGCATTCCTGACATTTAAAACATACGCTCTACTCAGAAAAACCTCAGCTACCAAATCAAGTGTTTTCTAAACCAACAGCCAACCTCCACTTTTGAGGAGCTGACGAGCTGCGACGCACATCCTGCAGCACCTGTGAAATACCTTCCTGAACATTGCAGCTGCAGACATACAAAATGTTCATCAACCATCCTCATCTGTTTTTGCAGTTTCGATTCTAACCCACAGGCCTTTGCGACATGTCTTGTCGCGCCTCTCTCTCCTTTCAGACTGTAGCTGTCCTGTTATAAGAAAGATAAAAACCCCAAAAAATATCTTATCTACTGCTACTCACTTGTGGTTTGGTGGCCAGGCTTTTTCAGAGGTTCCATCTCTGTCGCAGCTTAGCGTAAACTGATAATGGAAACGCAAATCTGTGTGGCATGGCTTGACTCAGCACGGTCAAACATGACAGTGGAAAAGGGTTCTAAAAGGTTATAACTGTTGATCTTTTGATTGATTGGTGATCTCAGTAACAACTGGCAGATTCATTAAGTCTGTCATGTACTCGTTGTTTGCAGCAAACTAAATTGACATGTCTATGATGTTGCTTGTCAGGCGTCCTGTTCAGATGGTAAACTGTTCAACCACCTGGAGACGGTTTGGCGTTTCAGCCCTGGCCTCCCGGGATATCCTCGCACCTGCACTGTGGATTTTTCTGTAAGTAGATGCCATGCGCTAACTGAAGCAGTCCAACATGCTAAAACTTCATGTCTAACACCTTTATCTCCGTGTGTCTGAGCTTGTCCTCTCTCCCCATCCTCAGATCTCCTTCGAGTTTCGCTCCCTCCTCCACTCCCAGCTCGCCCACATGTTCTTCGACGAGGTGGTGAAGCAGATGGTTACAGCGTTTGAGCGTCGCACCTCCAAGATATACGGCACCGAGACGGCCATCCCTCGTGAGCTCATGTTCCACGAGGTTCACCACACGTAGCGCCGCACACACACCAACACACAAACACCATGACAACGTCAGAGGAAAAACGAGGAGTGTGGAGAGGAAGAAGAGACTACCTGTGTTCTAACTGTAAACTGCCGTGCCTTTCTCACTGCAACGACCAAGTTGATCCCAACAGTTTCCTATCTCATTGTTAGAACTGATCTGGATCCAGCAGCTCATTTCATCTTGGTGCTAACAACACATGGACATGTTTCCTTTTCAGTTCATTTCCACCATCAGAACTTAGAAATCTGTGCCTGGTTGTGCAACTTGAGTTTACAGGTTAATATGAATGTGTTTCCAGGGCCTAGCTGTGCTGTTGGTCATAACTGGGTCAAGTGAGTATGTCATCACATCTGTAAACATCAGCGACACTCAGCAGTTAACTGCACTGCTTTAACCACCATCTAGTGACCAATGTAATGAACTTTAATTTAAAAAGCTGCTTTGGGAGACATTTTCTAAGTGCATGTCTTCTATAAACAGGTGTCAGGATGTGTAGTCGGTGATACTGCAGATGTCGGGAACAAAACAAATCAGATGGGGCCGTTTGAAGTTGTAGGAGAGAAGGAAGCGTATTACAGATGTGTGCAGAGGCTCAGGTGAAGCTACTGGATGTTGCAATGTGATTAAGACTAAACACTGATGGTGCAGCCCCGCTATACGCAACCAGAAATTCCCTCCCGTTCATTGTGTACAAGAAGCGACTGATTCAAAACCAAGCTGGCGGCGTGACGGTTTTAAATATTCAAATAATGCTCACATCGAGACACAAGCGACGAGTTTCTGAACAGCTCTGTGTAGAACTGCTGAATCGAGACTCAGGGTTCCCACGGTCATAGAAAACCTGGAAAAGTCCAGGCCTGGAAAAGTCATGGAATTATTTTGTTGCACGGATTGAAATTGTTAGAATAATCTTCCATGGATTACCCTCTGCGTAATGTAACGTAACAGCAAGTTTATTTTCTGGAGATGACGATGTAACGTGGCTCTAACATGCATCGATGTGTGACAGCGTTTTGTTTATCATTACGTATGTTTCTCCCCACGTTCCATCTCTCCCGTCACGTCTGCCCGTTAGCTGAAATTATGTTTGAATCTGATATGTTTAAAGAACGCCAGGCAAGTGGGGCAAGACAAACAAAATTATGGGTCCTTGAAAAGTCATGGAGAAGTTTTTAAATTTTCACCATGAAAATATGAGAACCCTGGAGACTAATGATAATCAGCGAATGTCGACAATATTGTTCATGTGAATCAGCCATTTACGTTGAATTTGTAAAGTATGACAGAAAACGGTTTTGCACTGTTGCTTAGTGAGTAAAGAAGGAGGCGGGGCATTGTAGGATTGACAAAAGTGACCAGCGTGGCAGGGCGGACATGAGTTAATGTGAATTGGCAGCGTATAGTGTTCATGCACTGTAACTCGTCAGTGTGTAAGATGTGAAAGGTTCCTTTAACTCAAGCTCCATGCCAGAGTGCGTGCAAAAAAACATACTGTGCAGATTTTAGGGAACTAGCAAACAGTTTAGATTTCAGTAGTCAAGCTACAGGAGCTTCACGAGTCAGACAGTTAACGGTTCGTCTTGGGTCAACGTGAACAGGTCCAAGTGTAATCTCAATGATCCTGTACCTGGGTTTGCTCGACACACAGGGCAACACAACACACTTCCTCTGACAGCTGACCCACATCTGACGTGAGTCAGGAGCTCAGTGGAGAACGGTTACTCACCATTCAGTGAGAGCTTGACTCAGGTGTGATGACCGAGGAAGTGAAGTACACATTGTTACACTCCTTTCTCTACAGCGTTACAGCTGTGTTGAGTGTTGGGAAGAGTTTAGCTGCAAGTAACAGTCGCAAATGTTAACGAAAAAGACTACAGGGTGTTGAATTTGCTTCTTGTGTCTGAGTATTAATCAATGTATTTGTCACGAGAAATCATCTTGGGTACAATTCCAGTGAGATGTAACAGTCTAAAACATGAAGATAATCAATTTATCGTCACATGTGACAAAGGAAAGCAGCAAATTATCATCTTTTACAAGCTGGAACCAGAGAATATTTGGCACTTTTGCTTGGAAAATGAAAAATAGTTGCCAACTAATCGACTACTAGTTGCAGCTGTAGACGAGTTGAACCTTGGATCGTTCAAACGCTGGTTAAAGCAGTGCAGGAAGCCAATGAGAACAGCTCACAGTGGAAATGAACACAGTTTCTGAAGGGTTAAAGATGTAGAACGGTTACAGCTCACAGTCCGCACAGACCTCACGGATCATGTTACAGAGGTCGCATCAAGTGCAGCGATGCTTCTGTTGGGCACAGGTGACGTGATACGAGCAGCAGCACCAGCTATTAAAACCTTTTCTGTGACGACTTGAGCGTGAAGGGCACAAAAGAAATTAATGTTTAAACTCAAAGTAAACTCTGATGGGTGTGAGGCTGATGAACGGTGACATATTAAACTTCCACCTCCACTGTGTCGCCACATGTAACTGTATATAATGAGAATATATTATAAGATTATATTAAGAGAGTAAAGTGCAGAGGCAGGTTAGACGCTGTGTCAGTGAGGAGTGTGTACAGATGACTGCAGATAGATGTACTACATGTACTGTAAACTGTCAGGAATACACTCGCCTTTCAAAGGGTGCTCAACTTTCATTTTGTATGGAAGACAAGAGCGGACATGCTTGCAGTTATTTTTTAAATCATAAACGAAATAAATGAATTTGCCTTTAGTTATCTCAAGATCACAAGATTTGTTGTCTTGAGATAATAAAGCTTGTTTTCTTGTGATAATAATTCTTATATTATTAATTGATCAGTAGAATTTAGATATAATTTAACATATGACAGAAGTCAGGCTTTTCAAGATAACGAGATAATATACTGTATTATATATTTCTGAGATGACGGGATAATTATACTGCAGTCACGTGAACAGTCGGTTACGTCCCGAAACTCGCTTTGTCGTAAAATATCATGAGAAATCCGCCTTTTGTTTTCTTAAGAATTGATTTAAATTCACGTTATCACGAGAAAACGAGCTGTGTCATCCTGAGATGATGACTCGGGGTGTTTCTGTGCACCAGTATTGACAATAACCGTAATATTTAAAAAAGAAATATGTATATTGTGTTAATAACACAATAAATAATCCTCTTAAATTATTTCCCTTTATTTCCGTTATCGCTTCGTCTAACTCGCCACCTCCTGACATTTGTATTTAAAGTGTAATTTATTTACTAAAAAAAAAAAGACAGAACGCTTAATAAACAGACGTAAAGATGATTTTATCGATAAATTATATCAGATCGGACACTTTTGGCCACAAGACTAAAAATAATGGAATAATGATAATGACAAAAATCTGATGTAGTGACATCCCGACAGTAAAATAATTAACTGTGATCTCGAGATAATGGTATTAAAACAAAATGCAAGCACATCCGTTCTTGTCCTCTGTGATTAGCTATAGTAGGGGACGGTTTATTTCTTCTTCTGTGTTACATATACTGTGCTCTGTCATTATTAAGGGAGCAATGCTGGACGTCAGAGTTAGAGCTAAATTACACAGCGACGTGTGCAATACCAGCCGAATACAGTTGTTATTGTTCAGAGCATAATGCTAAGCAAACATGTCTACA
The DNA here is from genome assembly GCF_006386435.1 of Epinephelus moara. Taxonomy (NCBI): domain Eukaryota; kingdom Metazoa; phylum Chordata; class Actinopteri; order Perciformes; family Serranidae; genus Epinephelus; species Epinephelus moara. Next base: position 2,694,782 of record NC_065512.1, read on the forward strand.
GACCCACTGTCCATACAAAGGGCCCAAACACACCGACTGTCCAACCCCACACTGCTCACAGAGTGCCTCCAGGCCGACTGGCAGCATATTTATCTTTTTATTTTTAAACATACTCATTTTATCATATTTATTACTTAGGTTAAGTGTAAATATTGGTTTGAAGATCGCAACGTCAGAAAGACCGATACACTGCTTTTAGAGAAGAAGGGTGAGTGTGTGTGTGTGTGTGTGTGTGTGTTTGTTTGAAGGGAAGGGGACAGGACTTGTTGTGTAAATGATGTTTGTGTTGAATGTCTTCAGGAAGATGTACCGACTGCATGATTTATAAACTATTTTTTCAACAAACAAAAAAAAGCCTGGTGTTTATTTTCTTTGACCCTGTTGCAGCAGAGGGTTCACGCCCCGCGGGACAGAAATAGGTCGTCATGTGAGTGTTAAGAATAGACTGGCATGAAGCGTGGCTGCATCTGAACAAGTCAGTCACAAGGTCTGGAAATGTCACTGCTGCCAGAGGTTAGCGTTTAACTTCAACACATATGGTTTCCATCTGACCTTTGACCTGTGTGTTGAAGAAAAGTCAAGTGTCAGGTCAAGGTAACGACTATCAGTGCAGCACACAAGGTCCAGTGTGTTGGATTTAGGAGCAGTTAGCTGTGAGGTTACAGACTGGAGCCAATTAAAACTTCTCATGTGCCAAGTGTCTAGAACTACAGTGGCCAATGTGAGGACATGGATATATACAGTGGTGTGAAAAAGTGTTTGCCCCCTTCCTGATTTCTTACTTTTTTGCATGTTTTCCTCACATAAATGTTTCAGATCATCAAACAAATTTAAACATTAGTCAAAGATAACACAAGTAAACACAAAATGCAGTTTTTAAATGAAGGGTTTTATTAATGAGGAAGAAAAAAATCCAA